>NC_044924.1:2051811-2074948 GCF_003576645.1 Ipomoea triloba | reverse complement strand
GGGGGGGGGTGGATGGGGGTACAATTGTACAACCAAATCGGAGAATAAGGGTGGTGGGTAGAGCGATAAGATTTAAATTAAGAATAGTCTGGTTATCAATTATCATCAGAGTAACCTCAACCAAGTTAGTCGGATAGTGACTTAGTAATTACAAAATTTCAAGTTTAATTTTCTGTAAGAACTGTCTATTAGTCTTCTTAGTTTAAATCAGTCAACTATGGATACCTTAAGCTTTTTTATCTTATTGTGGTCTTTTGTCAGTTAAGGTCACAAAATGAACTTCATCCAAAATGCACCTTTGAGTAATAGCTCACCACCACAACCATGATGCCTTTTGGACCAAATACACTAAAAAAAGCCACAAGTTTGATTTTTACCAACCCCAATTAGCACCAAAAACTTCTCTAAACTTAATCTCACTAATTGAGATGCTTCTCTATGATGTAAGGAAATGATAAACTCAGAGGCAAAATCACTTTGGCAAAAGGTCCACATATAGTGCAAGGAATCAGATGCTCACATTTATGGATCACTTTTGATTATAAAAAAAAATAATGGCATTTAGCACTGGAGAATGCAGAGGATAGGGATGGTGAATATTGAAATATGACCATCAGAAAGTGAGGCATGAGAGGATGTAAATGGATGGATATATCTACATTATATTTAGAAGACATACTTTAGATTTCTGTATATAGTCTGCACCAATCCTTGTTCTAAAACCCTACTCTACTGCCATCGATAAACCTAACATGCACAATGCAGAGATAGTTACAACGTCTCCCCACGTTCGCTTTGCCTCTCGCATCAAGTATAGCACTCTGCCACTCTGCCACTCTGCCACTCTGCAATGAAAACCAATGAAAATGGTCAATGGTGAACTACAACTCTGCACTGTTCTAGAGGGTAGTGGCTGTAGTGAAAATGAACTTCTCGCATAGAAATGGCATCCTTGGTCTAGATTTACCACGAAATGAATACGGTGACGGTGGAATATAAATCACGTAGTAGTAGTATAAATCAGAGACTTATCTATTATGCAATATCAGAACTGAAGGAAAAAGTAACTATTTATTTAACAGGACTACAGGAGAGAAATACCTTGTAAATTAGGATATTTCGCACTACACAGATATGACATCAACATAGATCAGAATCCATGAGAACCCATGGAAAGACCACTGTCCAAGTGCCCAGAAATTTTGGCCTTGCATTCTGGACACATGTATCCAATTGAATCTGACTGAGTTTCTGATTCAAAAGCTTCCAAAATGAACTCCGATCTGCACCATACACACACAGTTATAAGCTGATGTGCGTTAGCCATTCCTAAGACAGCTTCCTCTGAACCAAATCCAAGGGAGGAGTTAAAAGTCTCTTCCATCCCAGAACCATTATCCAAACCCACAGAGACTCCAGGCAAAGATGGGGACACTTGCCCCTCAGAAAAGTCATATTTAAATGGTTCTATATCATCCAACGTCAGCTCCTCAAAGCCTGTTTCATTTCCAAGCTTCAACACAGAAAATTCATCCTGTTCCTGATATGAGCACACAAAACTAGATTGGTACCTCATCAAATCAGATCATTGCTTGAATAACTAATACGAAGCAAGAAAATAAGCAAACTTTCTAAACCCAAATTCTTGATCCAATGATACACCTCATATTTGACAAATTTATGTAAAATTCTAGGATATGATAGAAGAACATAGATGCCTCAAAATTTTTAGAAAAATTCTAAAACTAAATTAAGGATTAATCCCAATCTACTTGGGTTCGCCACATGGATCTAGTAGGGCAGGCTATTTTGATCCTCTCAGTTCTCTTTTGATGCCAAAGTCGTTGTGTGCACTAGGTATCTTTCTTACATCAATAGTGAGTTGACAAAACAGGAGTGCCTGTTGACCTGTTCTGACAACAAGTGGATATTAAACAAAAATATCTGCAAGTGAACAATCCGCTCACAATTATCTTACATATTATCTCTAGAAATTGCAATTGGATATGAAAAAGACTAAACCTCAAATTTACCAATGTATTAAAGGGGTTTCATTTCACACCTAAATGACTCAAGGAAATGATTCAGAACCAAGAAGAATTGGCCAAGGCTCCAAACTAGGGATACATATTGGTGTGATAAGTAGAAATGATTAACAACCAGCACTCCATAAAACACACACGAAAAGCTAGCCCAAAGTGGCACTTCCTCAAAAAGAAGGGTGCCTTGGCATAGATGATCTAGATGCAAGAATCTCAATTACCTTATTTGACTCAGCTGCAAAGGTAGAGAAGTAGTTTAATGGTTCCAAAATGGGCATTGAAGAGTCAGTTACCCCTTCCTGGAAATCATTTTTCTCAAGAGTCAACTCCACAGTCTCTGCTATGGCATTACTATTATTTGGCTCAGTCTGCCTGTTTCCAAGGCCTACATCCTGCTCTGCAGTATCATCTCTTTGTATGTTACTAGCCTCAGTATGCTCAGAGTTATCTTTTGGAGCTTCTGTCAGATTAATCTCGACAACCTGTGTTTCACCACTCTTCACAATTCCATCATCTTCTGTTTGCATGTTTTCTTTATCATGCTGATTTAAGTCACAATCCAAAGTGCTTTCAGCCTTGGAATCTACCAAATCCACCTCTTTTGGATCAGTTCTTGGATCCATTTCTTGATCAGTATTGGCAGTCACAACTTCTTTTGAGTTTACAGTACCAGGTAATGGGTTAATGGTGGATATGTCAGGAGGTTTAGCTGTTGCAGTTTCTGAAATAGAATTCTGAGCAATTTCAATTAAAGCGTCCATTTTAGAGGTTGTTGAAGGCAAAACATTCTGGGATGGAGTATCAATGCTCTTCTGCACTGCAGCTACAGCAAATAATCCTTCAGAACCTTTACTATTGTTTCTCACATGGACTCCTACATGGCCATTGTAACTACGCCTTTCATCAAATACCTTGTGGCAGAATTGGCATTCATACTTTCCATCTTTAATTATCACGCCCTCGCCAACAGATGGCCCAACCCTAATCCTTTTTGTAGTCTGCTGGTGAAATGAGAAAAGATGCTCCAAATATGCACCTTTGTCATGAAATGTCAGGTTGCATTTATAACACTCAAAGAGGTCTTTAACTTGAACATCAGGAAGATTATCAATCCCCATCAAGCAAAGTTCATTCCCCTGTGTCTCAGTTGTTGAACTTGGTAGACTTGAATGGACAACTAAGTCACGACTGCCAGTATCATCACCATGGAAAGAACCTACATTCTGAAGTGTCTCTGTTAATGCGCTGCAGAGTATCATCACTATATGAAGCTGCTAAAGAATGTGAGATACTTACATTTTCTGAGTTTGGACCATTCAGTTGTATAATGGAGGATGATCTCTGATCCACGAACCGATTTGCATCAAGGGACATAAAATGGGACCGCAGGAAGGCTGCTACCTCCTTGCATGATAGAAACTGTTGACCAGTAGGGCTAAAAAATAGAGACGAAGGTCACATGGCAGCTAGCAAAGAAGAGAGCATAACACATATTTGGAGAAATTAGTAAATGATAGTTTAAAACAGAAATTGGCAAAAGCTCATTGCTCCAGTTGCACCCATCATAATCCAAACTTTTTAGTGTTTAAGATTAATTCAGACCTTGCCAACTTGGAACTATTGTTGTCTCTTTTACCTATAATTATTTGAAGACAAAGGAAATATGAACCAATCTTGATCATATGGGATTATAAACGTTACATTAATCCTTCTTTTTTTTGGCAAGACATCAATCCTTGTGACAGGTGACAGATCATAATTTCTATACAGATAAATACACAAATATCTAACTTTCAAGATTCAAAGAATTGGTGAGTTAGTGAATTACTTCCAGATCATCCTCTAGGTGTAACAAAATGGCCAGACATGCAATATGATAGTGAATTACTTCCAGAGAGCTAGCATGAGCAATGAAGATGACAACATTTTCATGAATCATAGAACCCTGCCTTGCATTAACATAAATGGTGAGGCTAATCATTAGGAGTATTAGCTATGCATTCCTGTGCATAAGTTGCAGACTTTATAAACAAACCAATTCAATGCTAGGGATTGCTCTTGCCAGAAATGATCAGTGATTTATTACAAATACAAACTACAGAAGTTAAACATGAACATATATGAAACCAAATGTCCAACAATGTATTGCAGGAAATGCAAAAGTGCATAAAACAAGGAATACCTTATGTATCTGCGGCAATAAACCCAGACGTGACCATCCCGTCTTCTAAGAGCTAGCAAGAGCTTCCAGCCAACGGGCAATGCGTCCCCAAAATCGCTAGCATCAACATATTTCCTCTTCCTCCTCCTGCTACACCACTGGCCCTCCAAGCTCCTCACAAAACCTAAAACCTCATCCTCGCTCTCGAGTCCAACAGTTCTCCTCCTCAATTCCTCACTGTATACTTCATCTCCGTTATTCTCCAGTGCCGCAAAATCCACCACCACGCCATTCTTATTCACGAGCTCCAATTCCAAATTCTCTTGTAACCTCCTATTACCGTTACCATCGGCCTTGGCGCCTTGTTTTCTCTTTCCGTCCCCTGCATGCACCGGAAGCCCCGTCGTTTGCGGAAGTCCTGACACCAGCTTTTGATCAACCGCAAGAGCCGGCTGCTTAGGAGGAGGAGGTGGCGGGGAGTCGGAATTGGGATTTTGGAAAAAGTATTTGAGGTAGTGAAGAATAGCGTGGTTATCAGGGTCGGATGAAGAATTAGGTTTGGTCCTCGAACCGGAGGGGAGACGGCCGGGGAGGTGAGTGCGGTGGTGGTGACGGCCGAGGCGGGAGTAGGTCTGGCGCTTGCTGCCGGCGGATTCATTGAACAGCGAGCGGTCAATTTGGGGGAGGACGAGGTCTTGAGTGCGGCGAGCGTCGAAGGCGGAGGCGGAGCAGTGGGAGAGCGCAAGCAGCTCAGCCTGAGCGAGCCTGTTTAGGTCGACGTGAGCAATCGCGTCGGCCCCCGACCCGCATAACTGCGGCGGATTTGTCGTAGCCGACGTCATTTCGGCGACTATTCCGGCGGGAATTTGAGAGCAAAAAGTAAAAACAGTACAGAAATTACACCATAGGAGTAAAGGTGAAGCAGAGAGAGTGAGCGGCAGGCCGGGGTAGACTATGGCGTTGAACGTTGATGGGCAGTTACAGGTGGCGCATGTCTGAAAAGTAGACAGCTGTATGTCCAAATTAGTGTATAATTTACTGTTCCAACATACTCCGTAATAAATAAATAAATAATCCGTTAATAAATTAAATACTCCTTAAATTAAAATAAAAATTGAACCTATTAAATTTTTTTTATGTCTTAAAGATAGGATATAATTATATAAATTATAATATGTGTCTCAATTTATTTGATCTAATTTTGTAAATAAATATTTAATTAATCTGTTGTATATTTTTTATTTTTTATTTTATATAATCTGTAATATATTTTCAAATTACAAAAATATAGGAGTAAATGTGTTCTTTTATCTTTTTTCTTTATAAGGAGTATTATTTATAATAACTATGAATTTTATGGATGAGTAACTTCAAATTATCTCATACTTAGTTATATGTGCGAGCATAAATATAATATGTGCAGTCCAACTATCAGCTTAGACTTTTAGTTGAGATGGAGCACATGCTTTAATTTGGTATCAGAGCCAGACTTCCACAATTATAGCTCAGCGTCATGGACTCGACGAGACTTCCACAATTATAGCTCAGCGTCATGGACTCGACGAGACTTCCACAATTATAGCTCAGCGTCATGGACTCGACTCGTTCAGCTATAGCTTAGCGTCACGAACTTGTTCTCATACGTTATATGTCTATCTGATACGTTTCTCATACGTTTTATTCGACTCGTTCAGCTATAGCTTAGCGAGACTTCCACAATTATAGCTCAGTGTCATGGACTCGACTCGTTCAGCTATAGCTTAGCGTCACGAACTTGTTCTCATACGTTATATGTCTATCTGATCTCTAGCTTAGTGTCATAGACAGACTCATACGTTATATGTTCAACTACGTTATATGTTCAGTTACAGCTCAGCGTCATGGACTCGTTCTCACTAACAACGTCACCATCATACTTAATAATATGCTTACGCATATGTTATATGTCTATCTCTAGCTTAGTTTCATAAACTCGTTTTTTCCTCGCAATAGCTAAGTCACGTATACGTTATATGTCCAGTTACATTATATGTTCAGCTATAGCTTAGCGTCACGAACTTGTTCTCATTGACGGTGTCACCATCATACTTAATAATATGCTTACGCATACATTATATGTCTATCTGATCTCTAGCTTAGTGTCATAGACTCATACGTTATATGTTCAGTTACAGCTTAGTGTCACTGACGTGTCACAGACTCGTTCTCACTAACAACATCACCATCATAAGTGACGCTAAATAAATGATGGGGTGAATATGTAAGTAAGTAAGACACTACTTTGAAAAGAAAGAACTCGGAAGCTTATTAGGAACTCAGATTCCTTGAATTGTTGGATTTTAGAGGCTGTTTACAAATGAGCTCCATGATGGGTATCTATACCTATCTACCTCCTCAACGGAGGGTGGAGATTTACTTAATCCTATTGCTATTAATTACTCTCTAGAACACTCCCTAAATTACTATACAAAACTATGTGTTTTATAAAGTTCTAGAATATTATACAAGTCCCTCCTACTACTAGTGTTATGTACATGCTTCTAAATATTATACCATGAGATGCTATTTACAAGTGCTAGAAAGCTCTAGACTCTAGAGCAATGTAGCAAACCTCATAAATGCGTATCAAAGTTCCATGGGCGTTACATTAGCACCTCATTCTATGACAAAACACAATGGCCTTGGACATGTGTTGTGCCAAGAGAAAGCCGACAATGCGGAGATCTAGAAAGTTGAAGCAAGCATCGACTACTATGAGTCATTTAATCTTCTCCTATTAATCACATCTAAATCTAGATTAAAACTCATTTATTGTGATAAATAGTGACACATTACATTTCCATAACAAGCAATTATTTTCAGTGATACTAAAACTCTATGAAAATCTATGCACATTATAAACTTGTAAATGCATATAGACATTTATGCCAATATAAATACAACAATGCAGTATTTTTTTGGGACTAATTTACACAAGTCAATTTGTTTGACTATACTCATCATAATTGTATTTGTCGAGTGTTTAGTCTTAACATCATGAATTCAAAATCCAACAGTACAATGTTACACTTGTAATTTAAAATTATACATTTTCATCATCCAAGATTCGAAGTGTTCTAGCGAGTATACTTCTACGTTCTAAATGTTACATTTTTTGATATATTTTTTTTTAAAAAGATAATGACAAAAACAAACACATTTAACACTTGTGGTAGCGAATCCCACTCATTAAAGCGTCAAAGATATAAAGCTCATAGCCCAACATTCTAAGTCATGATTAATTATCTTCACCCATGAGTCCAAAAAAAGTGTCAACATTAACATTTTGTGAGAGGGAATAGCACTTGAAATTACAAGTAGTACTTCATATTTTTCAAAAAAAAGAAAAACAGTGAAAGATATTTTATGTGGAAGCCCAGCCCAAAGTTTCATAGGCTGGCCCAAAGATCCGCCTTCTCCCTCCTATTCGTAATATACGCTACATCCGTACCCCTTGATAACACCACAACTACCCTTCTAATCACCGTTGGTTTCACATGATAAAATCTCAAACCACCATCAACGGCTCACAATCCGTTACAATACACTTCTAACGCTGTAGTATATGAGACTTCTCGAGAGCCTTCGGCGTTCTCCCTCCTTTGGAGCCTCATCCTCGGCACACGCTGTCGCGTACTTTCACTCACCGCTCAATATCTCCTCCGCTTGCCGGAGCTTCACCGCCGGTAGCAATCTATTCAAAATATATAGCAACAACAATAGAAACGGGAAAAAAGGTTGTTTAGTACGATTTCAGGTCCGTAACTTCCGTTCAACCACTTTCTTTCTTCCTTGTACCTGTACGGCAATACCTATGTATTCAATTCTAACGCTTTTGTTTGTTTTCAATTGTGCTTTTTGTATATGAATTGTATCATTTTTCTGCTGAAAATAGTGTTGGAAAATGGAAATTGTATGTTATAGTTCGGATTTTGTTGTTTGCTTCTGAGTGTTATCCTTTCCATTGCAATATAGTGTGTTTCTGCTTTCCTGTCCCTGGATATGTGCTATTTAGTGGTATTGAATGTGTTTGGTGATAGGTGTGGGAGTGTGAATTAGTTGGGTTTTAGACTTTTAGAAATGACAAAAATGTTTTGTGTTATAATTTGTTTGCAGAGTAGTTCATAGGCTATAGTGTCAATGAATGCTGGGTGATATGTACCAATACTTTTGCTGTTTATCTTGGATGGACTGCATGTTTTGATTTGACTCAAAAAGACGTTTCAGCATCTCTATTTTGTTTTACTTGCAGTATATTGAATGGCAATCATAACTTGTGGAAGTACATGGGTGGCTCGTTGTGGAGCTCAGCCTCAGCTTGTAACAAAATCTTCTATTACAAATTACTTATCAGCATCTTCACTTCGGTGAGCACGTACTTTTCTTGAAACCTGGAGTATTATTTTGGAGTTATACCTTACAGAGTTACAGTTCGATTCTATCAAAATTTCCTCCAGAAGTAATGGCAGGCTGATCCTGGATCTGGCTGTTATTCCATTTCTGCATTTGGTGTAACCATTTTGTTGAGATAACAAATTGTTATATCAACTGTCAATTCATTCTATGTTCAATCCTTGATTCCTTGATTCACACTCATATGAGGGATTGAACTTGAATCTTAATAACTTTATTGCTTGGTCAAATTGCATAATGGCAAGGAATTGTGCATAGTTTTCTTACTGTTTTGTGTTCTCCATTCTTTCATGCTATGCTTTCATTCATTTTGACATGTATTTCTATATGTTTGGCTTTTTGGTTTGGCATGTCTACATAAATTAAGACATAAGGCTATGGTTGAATATGTACAGAGTATATTGCATAGTACAAAATAAAATGAATTTTTGTCATTTGGTTCTCTTATTTTGCAAGTTAAGATAAAATTTTGTTCTTATCTCCCTTTATATTTACTATTTCACTTGCATGTGATAGAACAATAAAAGTAATCAAGAAAAAGATGGCCAATAGGAATGGCTGCGTGTCTGAAGTAATGATACTTATTTATAAATGCTTCTCCCTAAAAAAGTATGTGCCTGGGCTATAATGATAAGAATCATAACTCACTCCTAATGATTTGTGAATCACATGTTTATTGTTTCTCCCCTAAAAAATGTAGGCTCCTAGATCTGTAGTTTATACCCTGATTTAAGTTTCCCCTTCACAAAACACACATGCCTATTTCTGGATGAATTGATTCACAATCCTTAAAATTTTTCTATGCTAGATGATTAAAAACCTCATTTTCTTATATGCAGTTTCTCAAGCAAGATAAGGGCTTTGCCTTTACCTAATTCAAGTTCTCTTGGTCATCAATCACTGCATGGGCTTTTCAATTTATCATCATACAAAAATCCATGTCAAAGAAGAGGGCATTCTCTCATTGTTAGAGCAGAAAAAGTAAGATGCAATACAGATTGCTTTTGCTACATTGTGATTGTTACTGCTAAAACTTTTCATTCTGTCCCTCCAATGTATACCTTCAATGTGTCACATTTTGATATACTATATTGCATTGTTGCAGGATTACTATTCTGTTCTTGGCGTGTCAAAAAATGCGAGTAAATCTGAAATCAAGAGCTGTAAATGCTTTACTCTTTACAATCTTATATTCTCTTTTTTTTTTTTTTTTAATTTTGTTATTTCCAGTGATGACTGCATTTAATGTGCCTGATCTTTTAGACTGTGAACTCTCTCCCCACTGCCCTCTCCCCCAAACCTACAAAGGCATACACACACACACCTCCATGTAGTCATCTTGAGATACTGTTTGCCTTCTGCTAGTTCTGTTAATTATTGTGTGAGTTATTTGGATACAATTTTAGCTCTTATAAACCCTTTACACTCAAGTAGTCACAGTCCGGTGGACCCTTATTACTAGATATCCTTCAGAACCTTCATCCATGCTCATACTTGTATATATGTTTATGTGCTATTGTGCTGTATGTGTGAATGATCTATTTACAAATAGTAACTCTGTGTACAATGCTAAGGAACTGGAATTGTCATGCACTACTTATCCTCTTCCTTTTAATTTTTTTCTTTAATTTTATTTTTGTGCCAGCTTATCGAAAACTTGCTAGGAGCTATCATCCTGATGTAAACAAGTAAGTTGATACGTTAAAGCTCAGATACTATGCCTTTTCTTGTGGTATTCTTCACAGTTCTGCTGCTTCATGAATAAGTTTCATTTACAATGCTTGTTATTTCTTTGTTGACATACAAGATGCCCATTAAACTTATTCCTTCTTTCCTGCAGAGAACCTGGAGCGGAACAGAAATTTAAGGAGATCAGCAATGCCTATGAGGTAAAATTGTTGATAATTATACGCAGATTCATTCAGGGTTATTGCAATAGTGCCCTATGGAAATTTAGCATTAATGGGAAAACTTGTGAACAGGTATTGTCGGATGATGAGAAACGTTCAATTTATGACAGGTATGGTGAGGCTGGTCTCAAAGGTGCCGGCATGGGTATGGGGGTAAGTTCTTTTCCTTTTATAAAGGAAAAAAAATAGATATTTCAGCATATGATCATATGTTCCATTTTAGTAACATGTTTTCTCATTAACAGGATTTCAGCAATCCCTTCGATTTATTTGACTCATTATTTGATGGCTTGGGAGGTATGGGTGGCATGGGAATGGGGGGAAGAGGTTCACGAAACAGAGCCATGGAAGGTGAAGATCAGGCGTGTAATCTGGTTTTAAATTTCAAAGAAGCCATATTTGGGGTTGAGAAGGAGATTGAAATTAGTAGGCTTGAGAGCTGTAGCACCTGTGATGGATCTGGTGCCAAACCTGGCACTAAGGCAACAACATGTGGCACATGTGGTGGTCAAGGACAAGTCGTGTCATCAACAAGGACCCCTCTAGGTGTCTTCCAACAAGTGATGACATGTTCGTCTTGTGGTGGGACCGGAGAGAACTCTACTCCCTGTAACACATGTGGAGGTGATGGGCGAGTAAGGAAGTCAAAACGAATCAGCCTTAAAGTTCCCCCTGGGGTAGACTCTGGCAGCCGTTTGAGGGTTCGGTCTGAAGGCAATGCAGGGAGGAGAGGTGGTGCCCCCGGGGATCTTTTTGTGATCATAGAAGTTTTACCCGATCCTGTACTGAAAAGGGACGACACCAATATTCTCTACACTTGCAAGGTTTCTTACATCGATGCCATTTTGGGAACAACAATGAAGGTTCCTACAGTAGATGGCATGGTGGATCTAAAGATTCCCCAGGGCACTCAACCAGGGACGACGCTAGTAATGGCCAAAAAAGGTGTGCCTTACCTCAACAAACCCAACATGAGGGGCGATCAGTTAGTTAGAGTCCAAGTCGAGATCCCAAAACGGCTTAGCAGCGAAGAGAGAAAACTCATAGAAGAACTTGCCAATTTGACAAAGTCCAAAACTCCAAACAGCAGCAGGAGATAGTAAAACACAACATGATAATGCCTATTCTTATGAATTGTCCTTGGAATGATTGACTTTTTTTTATCCCTTGATCTACATTAAATTGTAGGAAAATTTTGATGATTTATTCTGTATCATGTAATATTGTTTAGTCTTCTATACAAATTCCATGACTTGGCCAGCATATTCTCTCCCTTGCCTTCTTGATTTTATGCTCATTTGAACAATGCTGCAGGTCTGCAAAATACTGAAGAATCTTGTCTATATATACTCCATTCTATGTCCGATTCAGTTAATTCAAGTAAAATGATTCCATCACTGTATGACTAATATGTTGTGTTTGGTTCTATTAATCTGAGTATGTGTCTGATTTAGTTCATTCGAGTAAAAATGATTCAACACGGGGCTCAAACTCAGAATAATCCAAAACAGTAATTAAAATTATTGTGGGGTGAGAGAGGCTCGAACTCTCGACCTCAGGATAACTCAAGAGCTATGAGACCTACGCGCTAGCCAACTGCGCCACCACCCCTTGTTATACAACTTTGATGCTCAATTTATTTACCAGAGAAATGCATTGTACTTGATAACTGCACAGCAGTGTCAGATGTTTAGAGCTGTATGTACCTCCAGAAATATGAGCTGTGGGGGCATGATAGTACAACCATCCTTTCATGTACCAACATCAATCATAACAAAAAAAAAAATTAATATACTAATGTATATAATTTTTTATATATAGTCAAATAATGTACATTCAATACACAAATAATATACTTTTAACATATTAAAAATGTATATTACATTCATGGTCCATACAATAATTTGTCACGGTGGTACGATAATATCATAAGGCTTTCCTCAATAGTGCAGATTTTGGTGTGGTTTTTGAGAAATTTTTTTAAGTGTGATTATGAAAGAGAAAATGAGAGTGGAAAAAAAAAAACACAATAAAAAACTAAAAATAATACGGAGTAATATTTACGTGCCCGCCTGGAACCCACAGGACCTGTCAAAATCTCCTCTTCTTCGTTGCAGGAGAAAAATATGACCAAAAGTCCACCTCTCATATTTTTTAAATACTCCCTTAAATTTTACTCTTCCAAAATCTTGCCAAAATCTCTTTAATAGTGATGGCCTCATAACAAATTAACAGTGGACCACTATGCCATGTTTCTCCAAATAAAGAATGGAAAGCGATCACATGTCTGAATTCTATTCAAAATAAAATTTATTTAAAAAAATGATAATCTACACTATTCACGTGAGCTGTGAATGGTGTCACAAGTTCCTCCATAAACATTATTGTCAGTAACGTAACATTTGAATTCGTCCGTTTCTCTTTCAATAATTCTCTCACGAAACCGCCCGCAGATCTAAAATGGAGTCCGAAGCGAGGTGCAATGGCGGAAAGCTGCAGCACGCAGTTTGCCTGCCATTTCCGGCGCAAGGCCATGTGAATCCAATGCTGAAGCTCGCAATCCTCCTTCACCACAGAGGATTCCACATAACCTTCGTCAACACCGAGTACAATCACCGCCGCCTCCTCAGGGCGAATTCCGGCCGCCATTCCCTCGACGGCCTTCTAGGTTTCCAATTCAAGACGATTCCGGACGGGCTGTGTTCTCCGCAAGACGAGGAGGAGGGTAATTGCACTCAGGACGTGCCGTCTCTCTGCGATTCCACTAGCAAGCACTGTCTGGCGCCGTTTCTGCGGCTCCTGTCTGACCTAAATTCCTCGCCCGGCGCTCCTCCGGTGACGTGCGTCGTCGCCGACAATATAATGTCGTTCGGCCTCGTGGCCGCCGAGGAGATCGGTGTCGCCGGCGTCTCCTTCCGCCCCACAACTGCATGCAGCTTCTTCTGTAACGCACTGTTGGAGCGTTTTAGACAGAAGGGTCTTATTCCTCTTAAAGGTGAGCCAAACCACTCTCAGTTACTCAGTCTCTCTTCTCACAGATTGAAACCGGAAGATAGTCTTTTTTTTTTTTTTTTTTTTTTTAATATAACTAACCCTATTACATTGTAGTATCAATTCATAGACCGAGTCTATTCTTTAGAAAAATACTACTTCTATTATACTTTTACTTTTTCTCATATATTTTTTAAAAATTTACAGATGAGAATTACTAAATACTAATTATCAATTGTTACATTAAAAAATAAGAATGAGAGTAAAAATAAAGAGTGCGCGTAGTAAAATTTATATTTTTTACCCCAAAAATAGTGCTCTTCTTCCAATTTTAATCCTCCAATTATTAGCATAGTAGTCAAATGGAATCATTAGTGACGACAATCTGACCTATAACAGACAACTTATGCATTCAAATTATTGAAGTCATAGATTCGGGAGATTAGAAAATTGTGTTTTTCGGCTTATGCAACTTAGTTGATTCAGGACAAATTATGAACAATGACACAATATTGAGTCTGACACCGATAATGTATGGAAATTAAACAAAATGTGGTTGGCTCATTGTGGGAATCCCCGACACTGGAGGGTCTTCCTATTTAATGGGTCTGCTAATGATTGAGCTTGAATATAAGGCCTTAGGGTAAGAAAATTTGGATCAAAGACTGAAATAAAAAACAACTTATTGTTGTTGACAAAAATGGGAAACTTTAAAAGTTGGACTAAAGTGAAAAGAAAAAATAAAGCATTTGGAAGATGTGTTTTTGTGTCAGCATCTCGTATATTGACCATAGACAGAAGTGGGAGTGGGACTTGTGTCAGTCTTGGTCATCTTCTCCGAAGAAGAAGACGATATATATATATAAAAGAGAAAACTAAGATAAATTTACAAGATTAACTTCACAAAATTAGGTTTTGAAATAGAAAATAATCAATTCTAACTATTCACTTTCGATGCTGAAAAATGGTCACATGTGCCTGGAAACAGAATCTACTCTGACCAACAGCATTTTTTATTTTTATTCTTGTTATTAACACTGACGGTCCGCCGCAGATTCAAATGGCGGCATACTAAAGACCGGGGTGGATTCCGACAGGGTTTTAGCAGACTTCGACGTTCCAGGAATCAGCAGAAGCAATATTCGTCTAAGGGACTTGCCCACTTATGCCCTAATCAGCAACGAGATTAATTATCCCTTCATTATGAGCTTCGTCAATACAGAAACCAAACGAGCCTTAACAAAAGCTTCAGCAATCATATTCCACACTCTAGATTCCCTGGAACATCACACCCTGGAATCTTTGTCGGCAATGTGCCCTCCAATTTACCCAATTGCCCCTCTCCACTTGCTAATCGACCAGCTCCCAGACCACGGGACTCTCAAGTTCCTAGGGGCAAATCTCTGGAAAGAAGACTTAAGTTGTCTTCAATGGCTGGATTCCAAGCCCCCCAGTTCTGTGGTGTACGTTAATTTTGGCAGCGTCACAGTCATAACACATAAACAGCTTATGGAGTTCGCATGGGGACTGGCAAAGAGTGAGCAAAATTTTGTGTGGGTAATTAGGTCAGATGGTGTTATAGGTGAATCTTGTGCGGCCCTTCCAGGAGAGTTTTTTGAGGAGACCAAAGGGAGGGGCATAGTCCTACGTTGGTGCCCCCAGGAGCGGGTGCTGAAGCACCGCTCCACGGGGGCGTTTCTGACTCACTGCGGGTGGAATTCGATGATGGAAAGTATCAGTAGCGGGGTGCCTATGATTTGCTGGCCTTTTTTCGCCGATCAGCATATCAATTGCAGGCTTGCTTGCGCCGAGTGGGGCGTTGGGGTGGAGATTGAGAGTGAAGTGGATAGGGATGAAGTTGAGAAGGTTGTGAGGGAGGTGATGGATGGGGAGAAGGGTGAAGAGATGAAGGTTAATGCTAGGGAGTTTAAGAGGAAGGCAGAAGAGGCTGTTGGTGTGGGTGGCTCCTCCCATCTCATCTTGGATCAATTGGTCAAGAATGTTATCAATTTTCTTGAACCTATAAATTCATCGTAACATAATGCATATGCTCTGGATGTACTTATTTTAAAATATTATGTGCATGTGTATTAGGTTAAGCGTTTATGTGTTCTCAGCTATATAATTCTGTGTATCATGGTTGATTTCAATTGTGTTGATAGACAAATTGGGTACAATTATACACTCATATAGCATAGCTTTTGAGTTGTGTTACTAACATTTCAAAGTTATTGTAAGATGAACCACCAGGCTGTGTTGCCTTCTCCACTTTCATTTTCCATTCCCTGGCCTTTTCCCTCATTTCCTGTCCCTTTTCCCCCTCCATCAACTCCCTCAACACCCCCTCCACCTGCTCCCTCTTCACATCACTCTCAATCTCCATCCCTATCCCCCATTGATTGCACAAGTAGAAGCAATTCATCTGTTGCTCGGCGAAGAACGGCCAACAAATCATCGGCACGCCTTCTGAAATACTCTCCAGTATCGAGTTCCATCCACAGTGTGTCAAAAACCCTCCAACCGAAACGTGACTCAGCACTTCCTTTTGGGGACACCATCTTAGCAGCAAGCCTCTGTCCTTGATTTCTTCCAAGAAATCATTAGATATGACCTCAGTGGCACCTTCCACTAGGTCTGGTCTGATTATCCACAAGAATGGGTACTTACTATTAGCCAATCCCCAAGCAAATTCACTAAGCTGTTGGGGATTCATGGTTACAAGGCTTCCATAGTTCACATACACAACTGATCTTGGTTCTCTCTTGTCCAGCCATTCCAAGAACTTGTCATCTTCTTCCCACAGACTTGATGATGATGAGTCTACTGAGCCCAGTTTTGCAGGGAATTGTTGTTGGAGCTGAGAGAGTGGGCCGATGGTGTAAATGTTTGGGATTTTGAGTCTTATGGCATCCAAGACTGGCTTTTCCAGGTCATCGAATGTGTTGAGAATTAGGGTTCTTGTTTTCATGAGATTGCTGATTTGCACCTTGTTGTAATTGAACATTGGATCTGCAGGATTGGTGCTTCTGCAGAAGGTTGGAAGATGTTTCAGTCGAGCCCCTTCCATGGCAGCAACCCAATCAACCTTGGTATCCAAAAATCCATTGCTTAAGCAACTTTCATCTGCATGTATATCATCATCTCCACTTTAGAAAGAAAGACTAGAGAAATCTAAAACAGTTGCAAAAACCCCATCTAGGCGTCGATCGACCCCCTAGCGTATCACCATACTAGGTGGTTTAGGTTGTCGGTGGACTAGATCGCCGACACTTAGGCGCTGACCGCTTAAGCTTCTTAGGCACCGACTAGGTTGCCTAATTGGCCTATTAGCTACTGTTCTTATTTTTTTTAATGGGTTATTTCACTCAAAATAACATCTTTTTGAGCGAAATAACTCTAAATTGTTCAAATTTTAAATGTTTTTTGAATTAATATTTAATATTTTTGTATTAACCCGATTGGCCGCTTAAGTGTTAGGTGCTAATCGACCACTTAGCTATTTTTTCAAAAGAGTAATTATTTAAGATTAACATACCTTTTAGAGGGAAATAGCCTCTTTGAACAAGCTCACCAAACTGGAAATAACCCAACATGCCACAAGCACTAGGAGTGAAGAAAAGCAACTCAGGGATGCCAAACTCTTGAGCCACCTCCAACGTAAAGCTCATAACACCATCGGAAACAATGCAAGAAACCGGCGGCACCTCCGGGCAAGCGGCGTTGAGCGTCTTCACAAGATCTCTAAACGACGAGAGGCCATGTATGGGCAAAGAGACAACAAGGTCCGGGAGGTCAAGAATCCCTCGCTGGCAAGATTCAGGCAGCCCATCGGAAATGGTTTCGAATCGAAAATCGGCTACGCCGGCGAGGGTCGCCGGATCTTGGGATTTGAGGAGGCGGTGGTAGTTGAAGTGTGTGTGTACAAAGGTGATGTAGAAACCAGAAGAGTGGAGGAGCTTGGCTAGGTTGAAAATAGGGTTTATGTGGCCTTGGGCTGGAAGGGGTATGCATATTGCATGAGGCTTATTGAGATGCGCCATGGGATTTAATTTTGTGAAAATCAATGAAACAAGAAAGCAATTCATATATATATATATATAGAATGAATTCCATCAATTAGGCATGCAAATCCTTTAATTTGCTGTCATTTGGCTTTGATGTTTGCCAAACCAACAACTCCTTCAATTTATGAGAACCTGCAACATAACAATGCGCTTTGAGTAAAGTTAGCCTTATAACCTAATAAACTAGCAAAGGATCACAAGAGGTAAACATACGAATCTGGTTGTTCATAGCTAATCAACTAAAACCAAGGCTAATAGATAGCTTCGAAAACTCAAACTTAAACCTTGTGATTACTAACTTAACTGGAGTTACCTTCCACTCCTTCAAATTAAACCAGATTTTTGTTGTTGTACACTTTTAAATACAAGAAATCTTCACCACCTCATTGGTCAAAATCCGATCCCTATTAAAAGTAAGACTAAACATTAGTCAATCATTTGAGCTACCCAATGGGACAACTCCTTCATTCTTATCCTTTCACAATTAAAGCGATAAAGGTGTCAGTAGGTTGCAACATTATTTTTGTTTCGTGAGAAGCCTGGTAACAGTAGGTTGAATTGATTACAGGAAACTGAAGGACAAGAAATGTATGGTTGATTGGAGAACCTAATTCTGCCCAATCTAACCGACCGGACATTACGTTACGTTGTTTGCTCGGCTTTCATCATCGTCACTCTGAGTTGGACTCATTCTGTACGTCAAGTAAGTTGATAACAATAATAATCCTAATAATGCAAGCAGTGTGTGGTTATATATGGATGAGAATATAATATAATATATATTGAACAATATAATTGATAGGGAGGGAATATTCATTATGCACCAACTCCTTCTAAACGTTCGTGACACAGCAAGGCCGGTGGCAAAGTCAAAGCCATCCTCAAGCATGCATGCAAATATATGCATGTTGTACACGTGTACATTGTGTTGTCGGTCAAATTTATTGTACATGCAATTTATTTATTTTATATAATTTTTGTATTATTATGACATAACACACTTTCAGATAATAGTTATGTGTTAGGAGTTTAGTTTGGTCTATAATCACCTACATAGGATTCGCAGACTTGACTTGTGTATAACATGTCCGTACAGGATTAGCTCACTAATCCAATATGCAGTATTATATATAATAGTTATTAATGAAAAAGTATGTGCTGGCATTTTTCTCTCTCAGATTTCTCTCTTCTACTTTTCTCCATATACTCTCTGCATTTCTGCTTTTGCATATAACTATTGTGATCACTGCGTTTCCATGCCAGAAGTAAGAGCAAAGCATGCCGAACTTATAACAAAGATGACTTAATACTCTGATAGGAAGTAATAATTTAAGCAAAACCCAGTAATGTCAGCAGATGATTATTGCTGTACTTACTAACATCATACTTCAAAACTGCAACCTGACTTTATAGTTGAGGCTTAAATTCAAGAAAGCTTCATATACATAGCCTTCTAAGTTCAATAGCATCTTATATGGTAATCCACTGTAGATGGTGAAATAGGTGTTTGATTCTCTTACCCAAACTAAAACCAGACCTGACCCAGTTAGGCAAGGCCAATGGTTTCACAGCTTGAAGAGAGATCCAAGCCTCCTTCTTCGGAGGCGCTCTGCGATGTTGAAGGCCAGTTCGAGTGACTGAGAAGCATTAAGTCTTGGATCACAGTGTGTGTGATACCGCGAGCTTAGGTCGTTGTAAGTAACTGTGCGAGAGCCTCCAACGCACTCTGTCACGTTCTGGCCAGTCATCTCCAGATGCACACCCCCGGGGAAGCTCCCTTCTTGGTCGTGTACATCAAAGAATGCTCTAAGCTCAGCCTGCAAGGAGGACAGACATGGTGAACATAGAAGTGAGTCTTGTGAGTTGTGGCGATTTTGTTACAGCAGTAAAAACATGATTTAACTTCAAATGCGTGTCATCAATTTGATATCGAATGAATTTCTTTTCGGTAATCAAGGATGCAAATAATACTAAAGGAATTTTGAAGAGTTCCCGTGTCATAAAAAGTTAAACTTGATGCCATAAAAGAAGAGGGCTGAGTGTAATACCCTGATTGCATCGAAGGATCGGGTTTTCAGTCCACAAGGAGCCTTAGTGGTATTCCCATGCATAGGATCACTGACCCAAGTAACAATTTGACCTGCACTCCGAACTGCCCTGATCAGATGGGGAAGTTTCACTCTCATGTTGTCAGCTCCCATTCTCACTATCACTGTTATTCTTCCCGGTTTGTTTTTAGGGTTTAGAATATCTATAAGCCTGACCAGCTCATTCGGATCCATTTTCTGACTCACCTGCCTCGGAAAATCCAGAGTGTTAACTACGCCAGCTGTATTGTTCGAGTATCAAAGCCACAAAGGACGACACATATTACAGCTATGAGATAATGCCAGTGCTAAAACCTTTGTTTTCCCCCTGTTATTAGGAAACTATACTACTCTACATAAAGTAGCATACAATACTCCCTCACGTGGGAGGTTATTGACTCTTTGTGCAATTGTGCTTCATAGGTTGAGAAAGTAGTTATGAACAGATACTGCATTGTAATAGAGTCAGTAGTATTCAAAAAAAAAAAAAAGTAGCATACAATACCTTGATTCCAAGTGGATTGGAAACTCCTCTCAGGAACTCAACATGTGCACCATCCAATTGCCTTGTGCGTTCCCCGACCCAAAGCATGTGAGCAGAGCAGTCGTAATAAAGGCCCGATGTTGAATCCTCCCTTGTAAGCGCTTGTTCATAAGGCAAGAGTAGGCATTCATGGGACGTCCAGAAGTCTGTTGTGGTCATGATTGGATGGTCAAGTGTAAGCCCAGCGGCAGCCATGAATCCCATTGCTTCATCTACTCGGTGAGCAAGTTCACGGTATCTGTATTCATCAAATATTTGTCAGTGCCAAAGCAAAAACGAGAAACATTTCACTAACAAAAGGATAGTTCAAACAAGTTAACAGAAGCACACCTATCCCCTTGCTCACTATGATCTGTAAAATCGAGATTCCACTGGCTAACTCTCTGCATGGCAGCATAACCTCCAGTAGCAAACGCCCTGAGTAGGTTCAACGTAGCCACAGATTGAGTATACGCCTTGATCATCCTATTGGGGTCTGGAACTCTTGATTTCTCATCAAAAGCATCTCCATTCACATTGTCTCCCCTGTAACTTGGCAGCTTCACACCATCCTTTTCTTCAAAGGGATCAGACCTCGGCTTCGCAAATTGGCCAGCCATCCTCCCCACCTAACCAGTAACACACTCACAAGCATCAAGTAGAATTCCAGTACCAAAACACAGTATGTGTGCAAAAAACATGCTTTGATATCCTGATTCCTTAAGACCACTGATATTGCAGTCACAAAATTTAGAACCTCAAAAGGGCAACCCCAGCCAAGTTGGTCAGACCGTTTATTTAGTAATCACAAGGTTACAAGTTTAGCTTTCTCGCAGGAGTAGCTAATTGGCCTTATTGGTTAGAATCGGCCTGCTATGGACAACTTAGGCTGGTTTACCTCTTGCAGTTCTTTACCACTATGGTCACAATGCAGGGTTTACTCAATGCACACCCTCTTTACCACTATGGTCACAATGCAGAGTTTACTCAATGCACACCCTCACGTGGCCGGGAAAAAGTTTCCCTCGTCATCCAAAAATTTAGAACCTCATAGTGATGTTCAATGCTAGACTTTCCAATGTTTGTTGCAGAGGTCTTCAACTACCAAACACAATAACTAATACTAGTAAAATGCCACAATTTATCATAAAATTACCCAATTTTCGAAGAAAATGCACATGTATTCAAAAGAATGAAAAGAAGAAGAAGAAGAAGTGAAATTACCTTGACGACAGGCATTTGACCCCCAAACATAAGCACCACACTCATCTGCAATATGACTCTGAAAGTGTCCCTAATATTATTAGCGCTGAATTCCTTAAAACTCTCGGCGCAATCGCCGCCCTGCAAGAGGAATGCATTCCCCATAGCCGCCTGTCCCAGTTTCTCCTCGAGGCTACGGGCCTCGCCGGCGAAAACGATCGGAGGGTAGGCTTCGAGAGTCTTGAGGACTGATTCAAGCTCACCTTCGTTCGGGTACTCCGGAATCTGGAAAGCGGGTTTGGATTTCCAGCTGTTAAGGCCCCATCTTGCGTCGGGATCCGGTGTGGCGGATTTCGGTGACGGGGATGATAGAACTGCGGAGACGGGTTTGATTCTGGGCTTGAATTTTGGATTGGCGTTGGGAGTGGCGGGGAGAGGGATAACGGAAGGAGGTTTGAAGGTGGAATTGGCGCCGAATAGGGCGGAGCTGCCGCTAGCGGTGGAGGCGGCTGCTAGAGCCATGGCTTGTTTCTATTCAATTCTCAACTCTGAGCTTCTGGGATTCTCTGATCTTCAGTCAGAAACAAGATATGGAGAGAGAATGGATAAGAAAATGAAAAAAAAAAAAAAAATCCTTTATTTTTCCTTTAATTTTTTTTTTTTTTTTTTAATTTAGGTAATTTTAGTTTCACCGGGACTGATTGTAAGTTCAATATTCTGTCCCTAGAGCCTTCATCGAGTTTCAATTAGAGCCTAAGTTCAATATTCTGTCCCTAGAGCCTTCATCGAGTTTCAATTAGAGCCTTCATCGAGTTTCAATTAAAATTTAAGTAATTACAAATTTTACTACTAGGCTCTAGGTAGGAGTGGTGATTTTATTGGCCTATTTGAACCGATTAGCCAAATAAAATTTAAGTTGATAGATGCATAAATTTGATTAAATTGGATTATATATTTAATATTTCATGATCGATTGATATTAATGTGAATGACAATGTCCCATATCATATGGTGAAAAAAAATTAATCCAATAACTTTATCCTCATGTTTTTTTAAAGAGTGACCAAGAAACCTGTATCTATTATTTATGTGCGTTAGATAAATCCCATCTTGTGACCTTAGCCGGTTGGAGGAATTAAACACTATGAAGAAACTTTGAAGTAGAATGAATATGCAAAAGTGGGAATAGAAGAGCAAGGAATGGTTTTTTCTTGAAGATGCAACCCAAACAAAATGTTGAATGAAGACTGTCAGTCACATTACAGCATTAGCCAAGCCCCATGAAAGCTCAATGTAAGAATAAACACCCTCAGGAGGGACTTTCAGGGGTGGGGGTGTGTGCTTGATCGGTCATTTGAAGCATACATTTGTATCTGCAGAATTTGAGCCTCAGAAATAGGGGTTGTATCGCATCGGTGTTCTGAACCTAGGCACCTTCCTGCAACACAAGTGAACAAATTGTTTCACTGTTCTTCATTCAAACAACTAAAGCAACCCCAATATCAGTTTATCATTACCCATAGCCATAAGGAGGATAGAAAAACGGGGCTGCATATGGTGTCCTCCCCCGGAAGCCCATATAAGGATTGGGACGCCTTGGCCGGAACTGCTTCATGCCAGGTATATTAGTTCGCTTTGCTGATACCTGCCATTAATGTTAGTTAGAATACTAAAATCAAGTGGGAGGAGGGGGGGGGGGGGGGG
>NC_044924.1:2017759-2051664 GCF_003576645.1 Ipomoea triloba | reverse complement strand
GGGGGGGGGGGGGGGGGGGGGGGGGGGGGGGTTGGCAGCAGGGTAGGAGAGAGAGATATGCAGTAAGGACGAAAAAGAAGAGGACAAATGGTATAAAACTGAGATCAGATTAGTCGTTTTTGTCACCTTAAGTTGGCGGCCATGGAGCTCAGATTCATTGAGAAGAAGAGCCTCCTGAACAGCTTCAGGTTCAAGAAATTCAACATATGCATACCCCTTCGGTTGCCCAAACTTGTTAGTCCGAATCGTAACTCTATTTACCATCCCACATGCCTGAAAATGCTGCTGTACTTCCTCAGGAGTGCACGCATAATCCACCTGTGAAACAATTTTAGTAGCAAATTTATTTTCCCCAAGAAGACTGCACTATAACAGATACAAAGTACTTGTGTTGAACTTAGGCCATAGATCAATCCAGCAGCATAAACACATGCTAGAAGCAAGTGCCGTTTGTTTGGCTCAACCTATTTTAGAATTTATTAACTCCAAAAACCAAAAGCTGGAGCAGAAAAATAAGAACTTTAAAGAAGCATAAGTTGGGCCAAACAAGCTCTAAAAGAAAGGAAAATAGCTAAGCAGAATTAGAAGTTTAGTAAAGCTTAAGATACGAGAGAGGCAACACACATTAATGATTAAACACTAGCTCCAACCATTTATAGTAATTTCTACGATATCTATTCCCAGCCATATCAGCATACAAGCCAATCATAAGACCATTGATCTATAGTCACAGTTTAAACTACAACCGGAACCAAATAATAATGGTTTTTAGCAACATTGCATGGTTTAAATAAGATAACACAAAGAACTTCTTTAGTAGGCAAAACTGTAAAAGAGTGAAACCAATATCCTAAATACATTTACTAGTCAACCAGGCAAAAACCCCGCAGCCGCAGTTAAGATGGCTTCACTTCAAAACTGGTTTTTCATCTATAAGATTAGTAATCCAAGGTAGTGTCACTTCTATAAGATTAGTGGTCCAGTAAAAAGCCCATTGCTTAGTATTTGAAGTTCATGGTGCTGAGAAACAAAACAACATAATTTGACAGACTTGTAATTGTCATATATAATGTTCTATGGTAAAATCATTCAATTCAAAACTAATGTATACATTCCTTAATAAAGAACACAAGGAATAGAAGTCTCACATTGCCAACAAAGACAGACCGAGAATCCACTTCCTCCCTATTAGCCTGGTTTGCAGCATCAGCAGCAGGGTCTGGTTGGCATTGGGGCAAAACAAAATCATTTGTCATTTTGATGAACTAAATAACACAGTAAAATATCAGTTCTTCCATGAGTATATACATTTAAGCACAAAAAAAACGTTTAAATTTTTTTTTATTTTTTTTTGCTGAAACTAAAAAAATTTCAGAGAAAAATCAACCCTAGATAAAAGACCTTGAACGGCGCCCATTTCTTTCTCAACTTTGGCCTGCATTTCGCGGAGAGCCGCCGCTTCGTCTTCCATCTCCTTCAATCTCTTCTTCATTTCATCCAATTCCTGCAGTTTACAAGGAGTTGCGAGTTAGGGCACGATTGGAACAGAAATTGAAGGAATGCAGCAAAAGCATTGCAGAATGAAATAGAGAAGACGGCGAGAGACACCACGACAGCTCCGCTTTCCGGCGCAGCCATCTCCACGTCATCGCCTTCCATCGCCGATTCGCCACCTCTCTCGCTGGACCGCTTGGTCACAGGCTAGGATCGTCTCCTACATAAGAATCTCCGAAAGACATATACATTGGAGAAAAAATAATCACCGCTTAATTACACTTATGTCCTTAACTCTTTATGATTATGAAAATCGACCCCGAAAGTTTTTACCCCGCGTATTACATAAACTTTTTCGAGATTGGAAATTTACAATTCGGGTGAATTCGGTACATTTATCAATAAGTTTTGTGGGTATTAATTCAATAACAGAGTATCATGACCACTTGTACTATGATTTTCATTGGTTCGAGTCCCATTCTATAAATATTTTCATTCACTTTATCATTTTTTTTATTGTTTTATTTTTTTATAACTCAAAATTTTCATCTCCATCAAACTATATTCTGAATTTCATGAAACTGTTATAAACTCGATTATAAAGATATAAATTAATATTTCATCCTATATGATTGATTGCTAGGCATGATAGTTAGGTATGAACAGAGAAAGTTTATATTTGGGAGAAGAGACAAGGTTCAAACTTTAGTAGTACGTGGCAGTGTAAAATTTCTGTTTGTCGAGCCATTAGATAAGGGATTCAACTTTTTAATAGAAGAGAAAGTTCACATTTGTATCTACTTAATTAGGGGCAGCTATTAATTTGTTATGGATCAATTCAATTTTCTCAAATAACTTGACTAAATTATGATAATATTAGTAAGTGGACTGTTAATGTAAGTAAGGTTAGACGATGTTCCATTATTGTAAATGATGTGTCATGGATATTAAATGGCTATAATTTTACTAACACCATTCAATAAGTTTTCACAAAAAATATGAACAAAGATAAAAACTTATTCAATTAGCATAATTAACTTCCAAACTCACATTTTTATTTATTATTTATTATGGTATTCCTAGATAATAAGTAGTCTAGGAACTCATGATTAATTAGGGAGTTAATAGACATGAACATTTCTACCTCAATACTACGGAATATGCCAAACCAAATAAGCAGTAAACTACATACCATACAAATCAATGGCAGAAATTAAAGAGGGAGAAAAGCAACCCTAATTCCCCAAGCATTCCCCCATGCCACCTCCATTGTCGTCAAAAAAATCAAATCCCTTTTTCTAAAACTTCATATATATCTCGTAGTCTCTAAAGGTCTCAACTGTACTTTAGAGGCTAGCTACACAACATAAGTGGGCATTTGGTGAGAATGGTTCGGTTTTGCTCTCATCAGCGATTTAATAGCAGGCTTAGCCTGATCAGTCCCCTTCACAACCAAAAAGAACAACACCCGATACAAAACCACCATCCCCACCAAAACCAAGAGATCAACCCACTTAGAATACCCCATTTCAACCTGCAACAAACCCCTCAAAACCTCATCGCCACTCATAACCTCACCCGCCCTAATCCCCTCAAACCACACCCCCAAAAACTCGTTCTTAAACAGCCCCTGATACGCGTACCGGTGAAACGAAACATAGTACAACGGATACTTCCACAACGGCTTCGGCATGTCCCCCGGCAGCCGGAAATACCCGCCGCACAAAATCATCAGCGCCTGAATCCCCGCGCCGGCGATTATCCCCATCAGATACGTCGGCACCAGGCTCGCCACGATCATCATTAAACTCTCCACCAACAACATGCTTGTAAAAAGGACCAATGCGAAGAACAGAAAGTGCTGAAACCCTCTTTGAAGCCCGATTGGGTAATAAGCCAGCAGGCCTGGAATTAGGGACACGAGGAGTAAATAGGGGACGGAAGAGAATGAATTGCCGAGCACGAAGGCGCCGCAGCCGTAGTGGCCGTTGAGTTTTTCTCTTTGGAACACTTTCATGTCCTCCACGAACGACGGGAAGCCGCCGATCGCCATGAATGTGAGGAAGGAAGCGACGAACATGATGACGGAGCATCGGGCCTGGATCGAAGTGTAGCTATGGCCGATGTCGGTGTACATCGTACCTAGTCCGGCACCCATGATTATGTAAATCGCCAGACGCAGCCAGTAGTAGCCGAGGTCCCGGTACATGTTCAAGAAGGATCTTTTTGTCAGGACTATACTTTGGTTCATGAAGCTTGCATGGCTTGATTTCTTCAGTATTTCTCCCTCCTGAAGGATCATTAACTTGATTAATTTCCAGTTTGTGCAACATCATAACTTCTGGCTGTGATACTATCAGGTATAATTATGTATATTATTTTTTATTGATACTCTGACTAAGGTACCCAGCTAATAGGTCCCCGGTACCAGGAGCGCGCTAACCACCGGCCTTTACCAGCTACGGGTTGGGTTAGGTTGCACACCAGCTCTCCTAATGTAGGCAATCAGGTCACGGTGCCTGATGCAACACTCATAGACAGCGAAGCGAGACTTAGCAAGGATCTTGTCCAAATTTAGCTAGATACTTTCCTAATCTATTTTAGGTCATGTCTATAGTGGTTTGACAGCTTAGGCAACATTCTTAAAACCCAAATTTATTAAGTTTCTCGTGCTTTGTAAAGATTCATTATTCTTAATTTCTTATATAAATAACCAATTGGGGTCATTGTCAAAAAAAAAAAAAAAACTTCACATTGTAAGGGGTTCTAATTTGAATGCAAGTGCAACTGCGTTGACCAATTACTTCTTCATATTTTTTATTGCTATTCTCTTATTTTAGGATTTGTGTTGGTCTGTCGTATGGCATTATTTATACTACCTTTTTGTTAAAGGGTAATATCACTAATAGTGGTGCTACAACTATATATACTATATATAATATATCGTTATACCCAAACAACATTATACCGATCAACATTATAGAATGTAACATTATTTAATACTCAATATAGTCCTCGACTATAGTGGTTTTACTCAATTTAATCCTAAATGACTTTTTGTACTCAATTTAGTTCTCGACTTTGATGGTTTTACACAATTTAGTCCTTTGTTAAAAATTCTGTTAGTTGAATGTTAGAAATAGAGTCATAATGGTAATTTCTCATCCTTTTCTCCAATTTGAGATGATTCCTTCTTCTTCCCCTTATTAAGATTCACGCAGAAATGCAAATTTTCGTACTAAATCAACTTCAACCCTAAATAAATAAATACATAATAAATAAATATTTGGGTACGAAGATTTACATTTCTGCGTGGATCTTAATAAGGGGAAGAAGAAGGAATCATCCCAAAATGGGATGAAGAATGCGAAATTACTATTATGACCCTATTTCTAAACTTCAACTAACAGAATTTTTAACAAAGGTCTAAATTGAGTAAAATCATCAAAGTCGAGGACTAAATTGAGTAAAACCATCAAAGTCGAGGACTAAATTGGGCACAAAAAGTCATTTAGAACTAAATTGAGTAAAACCACTATAGTCGAGGACTATATTAGGTATTAACTCTTAATTAATTTGTATACTAGTCATCATCACCCATTATTATATTCCTTACCTCCCGACATATTTCAGCAACCTGGGTTTGAACTTCTTGGTATCTGTCGGATGATCGGTAAGACCTTATGAGAATATTGATGATTTCTTCTGTGGGCATGCTTCTACCACGACCTCGTAAACTTTCCTGCATGCTCACAATATGTATATTGTTTGGTCAGTACTAAGTACATTAGCCAATATTTAATTAAATGAATTTGGTAATAGAGAAACATAAGATGGAAAACCGTGCATATATGCTCACCAAGCAAGGATCTATTTTGTACGATGTACTAATTAAAGTTCTACCAAATTTGTTCTACATATAACTGCACCTACAAAGTTAGGTTAATTTAGATGGCTTAGCTTACCTCATCATAGCCATCAAAATCCTTGTTTATAGTTTTGAGGAAATGATCAGATGGATTCTGGAGAGCTGGGCAAGGGAACCCACATGTTTCGAAGAACTGCACCAACAAAACAACATACATTTATTGTCAAAGAAGCTAACTGCCTTACAGACATCAAAGAACAATCCAGTCAAGTTGATCGAACAGTTTGCTTAATAACTACAATGTTTCAAGTTCAACTTTTACAGTGCAAACAGCCTATTAGCCTTCTTAATTTGAGTCTGCCAGCTATTATTTAGATGCTAAGGTCACAAGGAGGGATATCCCGTGCACAATCTCGGATAATGACTGCAGTTTTCCGGGAAAAAAAAAATACTAACCTGAATTGCAGCAGAAGCGGGGCCAAAATAGACGACAGAACCAGAAGACAAGAGGCAGAGATTAGTGAAGAGGCTGAAAACTTCAGCGCTGGGCTGATGAATGGAGGCCACAACGGTTCTTCCCTCGCTAGCCAAATCCATAATTTTTCTCATCACGTAGTAGGAAGCGGCACTGTCAAGGCCGCTGGAGGGCTCGTCGAGGAAGAGAAGTTTGGGGCGGGTGAGAATCTCCAGGCAAATGCTCACTCTCCGTTTCTGTCCGCCGCTTATCCCTTTGCTCCCCCACCCTCCTCCGATTCTGGTGTCCATGGCGCCCTGCAACCCCATCTCCTTTATCGTCATGTCCGCTATCGCCTTCTTCTCCGATCTCGGCACCGAATTCGGGAGCTGCAGCTGCGCCGAGAAGTGCACCGCCTCTCGCACCGTCAGTGATGAGATCAGAGTGTCGTCTTGTGTCACGTACGCCTGTTGTTATTCCATTTCATTATCGCATATATATATATATATATATATATATATATATATATATATAATCAAGAAAATTGTAATTTATGTCCTTCCATAATATACCAATTATCAATGTCACTCATCCAATCTTGAATTATTATGAGTGTAAATATTACCCCTCCTGTTGGTATGAGAGTAAATATATACACATTTTAAAAAATTGATAGGCAATATTTACACCACTAATAATTAATTCAGGAGTGACATTAATAATTTACATAGAAAACATAAATTATAAATTTTTTTTCCTATATATTCGATTCATCGAAATCTTTAATGTATTGATTCAATTCATCGGAATCTTTAATGTATTGGTTCACGTACTGATGTTCCATAAGCCAGTGTCTGTTTCCGACCGTTGATCAGAATGTCGCCGCTCTGCCTGGTAGTCAACTCTAGTCTTCCTGGTCCAAGAAAAATGAAATTTAAAGAACTATATAAAAAGTTTAAACCTGACTTTGTGATTGAGTGGCATGAAGTAGCTATGAATAGATATTATATTATAACACAGTCAGTAAAATTAAAAACTGTCTAAAAATCTCAAAGAATAAAAAATGGAAAAAATCATGAACGTAGATACTCCAGTGTACCTGCTAAAGCGTCAAGGAGAGTAGACTTGCCGGAGCCAGAAGGGCCCATGAGGGCTAAGAGTTCGCCAGGCCTGGCATACCCGGTCAGACCTTTAAGAATGGCCTTTGTGCCTTCCTTTACAGACACCGTTACCCATAAATCCTCCCATGTCAGGAAAACACCATCTACTTTCGTACAAAATGCACACAAAATCAAGAAAACAAAAAAAAAATGTTAACAAAACCACATAATATTGATAGCTAGCTGATGAATCTAACCGTCAGGGGTTAGGAGAGGCTCCTCCGGCGACTGGAAATCTCCACAGCCACTGCCGAACAACCCACAACCCGCTTCCATAGCCGTAAAGACCAGATCAACACTCTCAGGTAATGATTGCGGGTTTTTCAGGTCACAGATTAATCAGATCTACAGCTCAAAAGGTTATGAGTCGTATGTCTGCAGGCTGCAGCAGCTGTGGGTCTATGGTGTGTGTATATATATATATATATTGATATATTTATATATCTTGATTCCAATTCAACTTGCAGGGAACGACTCTCCGACCAGACTTTAGGTCTGAAGCGCAGCCGCGCAGTAGGTTTGAGTATCTTACCGAAAACCTTACCGAATCTTACCAAAACTATTTATAATAGGTGGCGTGGTTAATGAGTTTTGTGCCCCGCCTGTACGAGGAGGATGGTCATGATCCAGAAACGTAGTAGAAAATTAAACCCAAAGAGATACCAACAATATAATTAATATAATGGATGGATTATATATATATTATTCGGCAGACTATGATCCTGCATGCAGATTCTTTTCGAAACCTCATGCATGCATGCATTGCTAGATTGATATATTTTGTTTGCTGTGAAATACAACTTAAACCCTATTCTTCTTACTTGAACCTGTTTGGCAGCTACTCGGGTCAAACCCTTCAAAACGTTGTCCTTTATTGGTTAAGGTCACAAAACAGACTTCATTTAAACACACATTTAGGTAGTCGACATAGAAGGTTAATCATCAAATTAACCTTATTATTCACGATGAATATATGTAAGACATATGTAATATGGTGTTGGTGGAAAGACTTACCTATACCCAAAACTCTTTAAGACACATGCGCATAGGAGTCTATTGTCCTATCCTATATTTACATATGTTCCAAACTATAATTGGATTACATGTTTGTAAAATTTGTTTGTACCATTTTTTTGAAAAAACTAGAGAAAGGTTAAAAAATTGGAGAATCAGAGTGGACGCAATCTAAGTTACCAAATTTCTGTTGGTCCCAGCAATTGAAATTTCAATCAATAAGTTAGCTAGAGCACTATGTAATAACTTGTTAATGAATGTGGCATTTAAAAAATATATATACGCAAGTACAAAACACATAAATACAACTATAAGACAAACAACTGCCCTGCATTTTTGTAAAAGAAATACTGGTATACCTATCTATTCATACTATAGAAGGAAACAAGCAAGCTAAGTGCCCAAGTACATCCAATATTTATACACATATATAACAATTTTATGGTAGGTATATACATATATGAGCACCATATAGAGCAAAAGATATGCATCTATATAATGATTTGTCTACACATACACTCTTTTAAGTTTAGCTAGAGCTTGTGATACAAGATTTGAGTGTACGGTAGTAGTAGGGTAGGTGGGCACAATTTACATTATTATTAACTTTTTAGGTGACGGAGAAACCACAGTCACTATTTAACGTCGTGCACGAAATAAATTAAACCAACAGCCTGTATTACGACCTTAGCTTATCTTAGTCCACTAATGACTACATAGAGGTAAACCAACTGATCTTAATTGACTGGCTGCACTCTGCATTATGAGTCAAACTTTGAAATTTGTGATTATTCAACCACCGAAACTAATTTTGTTGAGGTTGTCCGGGCCCATAGAGACTCTCATTAGTGCTTTCATGGCAGGTTTAGCCTTTTCACTTGCCTTGACAACCAACAAGAACAGCAGCCTATACAAACCCACCATCCCCACCAACACCAACAGATCAAACCATTTTGAATGCCCCATTTCCACCTGCAACTCATCTCTCAGAACTTCATCTCCGGCGATGACATCACCTCCTCTCATCCCGGAGAATCTCAGACCTTCAAACTCGTTCTTGAATAGCCCTTGGTAAGCGAACCTATGGAAAGAAACATAGTACAACGGGTACTTCCAGAACAGCTTAGGCAAATCCTCCGGCAGCCGGAAATACCCGCCGCCGAGAATCATCAGCGCCTGAATTCCAGCTCCGGCGATGATCCCCATCAGATAGTTCGGAACCACGCTGGCGACAATCATCATTAAGCTCTCCACCACTAACATGCTGGCAAAAAGGGACAAGAAAAAGTACCCAAAGTGATCAAATAATCCTCTTTGAAGTCCGATGGGGAAATAAGCAATCGCCGATGGGATTAGCGACACGAGGAGCAAAAATGGGAGCGAGGAAAACGTGTTGGCGATCACAAATGCGGTGCACCCGTAGTGCCCGTTCAGATTTTCTCTGTGAAATACTTTCATGTCTTCCACGAATGAAGGGAAACCGCCGATCGCCATGAAGGTGAAGAATGTAGCGACGAACATGATGACAGAACATCGGGCCTGAATCGAAGAATAGGTCCGGCCAATTTTCAGGTAAATGTAGCCAAGGCCTATACCCAAAGCCACATAAATTGCTAGGCGCAGCCAGTAGTAGCCTGGATCACGGGACATGTTCAAGAAAGATCTTCTTGTGAGCACAATACTTTGAGTGAAAAAGTCTGCATGACTGGTTTTCTTCAGCACTTCTCCTTCCTGAGATGTAATTAACTCAGTTTTGTTCTTTACAATTTTGCAACTTCATTCAGAACGCACATTTAAGTAAGATGATGATGATTACCTGCTTGGATATTTGAGCAACCTGTGTTTGAACTTCTCGGAATCTGTCAGATGATTTGTATGAGTTTACCAGAATGTTGATCACTTCTTCTGTGGGGATGCCTCTAGCACAGCCTTGTTCAATGTCCTGCCCACATTATTCGTATAGAGATGAGCCCAATTAGTTCAATTTGGGTCCAAATAAAAATTTACCCTATGAATATAACTGAACCGTCCTTGTCAAATTGAACGAGTTTAAATCTGTCACGCATGGATTTATTATTATTATTATTATTATTATTATTATTATTATTATTATTATTATTATTATTATTATTATTATTATTATTATTATATTATGAGATTAGATTGAGGTGATTTAAGACTTTATAAAGTTAAAATAATTATGCATAACTTTTACTCGTATATTTTTAGAGATTTGAAAGATATTGTGGTCAAAATTTGTACTCATGCACAATGATGAGTCACTATCTTATATTTTTAAATTGCTTTGTTTTTAATAGTTGATTTAGTTGCCAATGGTATTCTTGTCTAGTGGCATCCGGTTGTGGAAGGGGTGGATTCGAGCTTGCGAAGGCGTTGCTGTCTCTCTGAGAAAGTAGTTTACGAATAAAATGTAGGAATAGATTTGATTGGGGCGTGACTAAGACCCTAAACTTGTATCACTATTGATCTTTAATTTTGCCTCGTAGAATAAACTATTTATCTCTTTTCAGTTTGTATTAATTAGACACGTATTTCGTGTGGACCCTATAGTACTAGATTGCTTTGTACGTGTTCTCCTCCGCCATTGGTTAGTGAAAAACGTACTAAAGTGTATATATGTAACAAATGTGACAGAGACATTAACAACCATTCAAGGAGCTGGCATAAATAATGCATCATTAACAAGTTTAGAAGTAATTTTAATTTAATTACCTCATCATTATTATCAAAATCTTTGTTTATAGTTTTGAGGAAATGGTCAGATGGATTCTGGAGGGTTGGGCAGGGGAAACCACAGGTTTCGAAGAACTGCATCATCAAAACAGCATATGTTACTAACATCAAAGAACAATATAATAATACTTCAAAACCAATAATGCATGCATATATATATATATATATATAGGCTATGTAGCAAAACGTTAATACTAAATAACAGATTTTAGTTTTTCTTAAATTTAATCTGATGCATTCAATTTTCTCAGATTTAAAGTTGTGATTAATTATTAGTTTTCTCCTTTCCTATATATATAGTACCTGAATTGCAGCAGAAGCAGGGCCAAAATAGACGACAGAACCAGAAGACAAGAGGCAGAGATTAGTGAAGAGGCTGAAAACTTCGGCGCTGGGCTGATGAATGGACGCCACGACGGTTCTTCCCTCGCGCGCCAAGCCCGCAATTTTGCCCGTCACGTAGTAGGAAGCGGCACTGTCGAGACCGCTGGTTGGCTCGTCCAGGAACAGAAGTTTGGGGCGGGTGAGAATCTCCAGGCAAATGCTCACTCTCCGTTTCTGTCCGCCACTTATCCCTTTGCTCCCCCACCCTCCTCCTATTCTCGTGTCCATGGCGCCCTCCAACCCCATCTCCTTTATCGTCATGTCCGCTATCTCCTCCTTCTCCGATCTCGGCATCGAGCTCGGGAGCTGCAGCTGCGCCGAGTAGTGCACGGCTTCTCGCACCGTTAGCGACGCAATCAGTGTATCCTCTTGTGTCACGTACGCCTGCCAATTCGCGGTTATAACCACAAAATCACAAGTTTGAATATCAGTTTTAATTTTTTGATTTAAACTGAACAGCTATGGACAACTTAATAAGCTGGTTTATGATTTTTTGTATGCTTAGGTCACAATAGGAGTTTATCCAGTGCACAATTTCAGACAGTGACTGATATAATATGTAGATAGACTGAGTAATTTGCATACCGATGCTCCATAAGCTAATGGTTGTGAACGACCGTTGATCAGAATATCCCCACTTTGCCTAGTGCTCAACTCCAACCTTCCTGGTGGTGTACACGTTAAAAAACACTCACAAATTTGCCTAGTGCTCAACTCCAAACATTTTTTTTTTAAATCAAACTTGAAATTTTGTGGTTACCAACCTAATATTACTTACCTGCTAGGGCATCAAGGAGAGTAGATTTGCCAGAGCCAGAAGGGCCCATGATGGCTAAGAGGTCACCAGGTGTGGCATACCCAGTGAGACCTTTAAGAATAGGCTTCTTCCCTTCCTTTCCAACAGACACAGTAACCCATAAATCCTCCCACGTCAAGAAAACACCGCCGCCGCCATTTTCTGTTTGGGTTGTTGCCATTGAAACTGCTGGAGTCTCCATCTCTAATGGGATAAGGTTGAGTTTCTTACTAGCTTGCGGTTTAATGGTGGACTCATGATCAGAATCCATTATCCAAATCAAAAGAGGATATGATGAAATAGAAAGAAGAAATTAAAGGTTTAATAATCTTTTAGTTCTTGAAGAAATAATATGCATTACTTGTGTAGTATTAGTGCGTGTATGCGGGTATATATATACGTGCATGAATTATTCATGAATATATATATATATATATATATATATATATATATATATTGAATTTAATTTAATATATGGACCCGCTATTATTTTCTTGGTATTATTTTCAACACGAACTCGATAGTCGCAATAGTTATACCATAGTAAACATTCAGTATGTAAATTGTGAACATTCACATTTTACATATGGGCCCTAACATCAACTATCTCGTCTAATTTTAAAAACTGTTGTTTCCAACGGTTTGAATTTTTAACAAGTTTTTTTGTGGACCCACTATTTTACACAAACTATATTCTAGTTATTTATTTGTTATCATTCTAAAAATTATAATTATAATTATTTATATTTTAATTAAACATATCAAAATTTAATTTAAAGAATAATTATAAATTTAATAACAAAATTAAATAAAGAAACCGGCTGTTGCATAACATAAATTTTAAAAATCTTATGTTTTTAAAATTTGTTACAAAAAATAAATAACAAAATGTTTTAAAAAGAAGAAGAAGAAGTTGGAACAACCAGTTTTTTTAAATTAAAGATTAAATAATACTCCGTAATAATTTAGTGTGATCACTCGTTGGCAGCCACTCTGGAAGTCCAACCAGCACGTTATTGAAATGCGCCTGCTGGGTATAAGTGTGTGTACTCTCAAACGTATTTTTACTTTTTTTTTTTCCCTCAAAGAACCATCATTTGCAGGGATTTATTGAAAATTATTATATCCATCATTTGCTTTTACCTTTTTTATATTGGTGAAAATGTAATACTTCTCAAATAAAATATACTAATATTTATTCATTAAAAAGAATTGCATTTTGAAAGAAACGGTCTTATGTCCCCCCCCCCCCCCCCCCAAAAAAAAAATCTATTACATAGAGAGATAGAAAATTTGTAACCACAATAATTAAAATAATAAAATAAAATTTATCACTTATTAGTTACTAATATAAATTGTTTGACATTTTTTTCTCACTAAATTGTACCGTAGTTATTTTCCTTAGTGATCACATGAGACTATCATGTGAAGTTACTTTCTTGCGGTCGATATTGTGTTTCGCATGAAATATCTAACAAATTACTTAACAACAAATAATGTTATGCTTCTAGAAGAATATGATCAAAATGTACTGTTGTAGCAATAATTTCTAACAAATTACGTAACAACAAATAATGTTATATAAGCTTCTAGAATATGATCGAAATGTACTGTTGTAGAACTAATTTTTGCATTATATTGTATATACTACCGCACTAGGGTTCAAACCTGTAACTATCCCCTCCAAGACTGTCGAATGCATGGTGAACAAAATGCATTTTAATATGATGAGAATCATAATTTACCCACTAAACTACCACTTTTACGGTACAAAATGCATTTTTTCAAAAGATAATATTATTTATGTAAGTTGGAAGTAAGAAGTTGGAGTTTATATGCAGTATTTTTTAAAAGATAATATTGAGTTTCACGTGGTGCAGACTCCATTTCGATGCCAATAACCCCACAAAATTGACCAAATGACGTTGATAATATGTAAAGGTTGGCAATTAACATACGTATGTTTTGTCTTGTACATGTCAAATGAATGGACACAATTTCATTTAACTTTAAAACGTGCCGTACTATATGCATGTTTTTTTTTTTGTTTTTCTTTTTGTGGCAAATAAATATGGTTTTAACTTCCAACATTTTACTAGTGGGTAAACCCTAATATCTTGGACTATGTATCCAAGTTCAACTCAAAGTTGTGGTTGAGGATTAATTGGTAACTGTCGATGCAGACCTAAGAGCTTGGCGCCTTTAACCAAATTGCTTACAACCATAGATTGATTTATGTTCTCTTCATCTAGTCACCCTGGGAAGACATCACGGGTCGGAATCATTTTATCTAAATTTATGTAATTTTGTTTTCTTCTTCTAGATTACATTTTATCATGTTTTAAATTATTATGTGTATCTCTTAATATTCATTTCTAATGTCATAATTGCACCCGTCAGGTTCCTCCTGTGCAAAATATCTAACAAGTTACGTTCGGTCGATATTGTATTTTGTATGAAATATCTAACAAATTACGTAACAACAAATAATGTTATGCTTCGAACAGTGTGGTGCATTTTTGCATATCTAATGGTAAATTCACATCGCGCACGGGAAGCACTGTCCGCATTCGAACCAGTATCATGATATAAATATATTTATTGAAATTTTAATAAAATTAAAATACTAAAGATAAGTTTATGTAAAAACTTCATGTATATTTTGTTTTAAATTTGAGATTCAAACTTTTTTTATTTATTATTATTTTTTTTTTGAAAACTTGAGATTCAAACTTATAATTTCATCGCTAGAGAAAAGATACCCTGCGCAGGAGTGCATGTAGTGAAAGGGTGGTTGTAGATTTGGATCGAAGCGAGCATTATATTTAAAGCGCCAATGAAGTTTCAATTCCCCAACTGTCAACTGGTATCTCTAACAACCGGTCGTACGATTTTAATTTTTGGTTGGGTTTGAAATAGGATGCGCTTACACTGCTGAATCTAACCCGTGCGTTTAAAAATCCAAAAAATAGAGTTTTTAGTGTTTGGTTAGAGGAGGAAAATGTGATCAATCAAAAATAGATTGGATTTTTCAGAAAATGACTTCCCTTTTTTGGGAGGTCATTTTCTGTTTACAGCAGTAGAGTAACCAATCACCCGCCACCTATTACCCACCACCCCACCACCCACCACTACCCCCACCCCCACCAGGCCACCACCACCCCACCCAACTACCACCATCATTTTATATTTTAAATATTTAAAATTGAAAATAATTATGTTTATTTTTCAGAAAATGAACCAAACAAATTAAAATAGTTTTCCAGAACACAACCAAATACGGAAAAGGAAAATGTTTTATGAAAAATTACTCATTTTCTTACTTTCCAAACGGACCCTTAGTATAATAATCAAGAATAATCTATATACTCTTTGCTCGGAGAGGAATTAGATGTAGTTTAAAGTGATGTTTTTTATTGATTGGTTACTGGAAAGTTGCTAATTAACTTCATTCCTAAAAAAAGTTGATGACTTTCATTGATGGGCAAGATCGAGAGGTATACCTATGTATACCATAGAATACAACAACTACATACATATACATAACATTAGAGTTTCTTGCTACGATAGCCTAGCTAGGTGCTGCGAGGAGGAGAAAAATCCTTTGGGTACCTTCTTTTTTTATCTAAAAAAGAAATATTAAAGTTTAATACAAAGAATTCTATCATATTGAGTGAAATCATACCCCTCATATGTCTTTATTCACAGTTCATAACTAAAAAAACCATTTGCACTGTCTGTGCGGGTTATATGTTTAGAAACCTCGTAGTATGACTTGGTGTATGGGAAGATGTAGAAGAAGGGAAGGTGGCTACAACCTGGTGACTTTGTTTTGGTGACACTCTCATCACTGCTTTCACAACATGTTTAGCCTTCTCACTTGCCTTCACAACCAACAAGAAAACCACCCTATACACAACCCCCATCACCATCAAAACCAAGAGATCAATCCACTTTGAATGACCCATTTCAACCTGCAATTGATCCCTCAAAACTTCTTCTCCGGCGATAATCCCACCGGTTTCCGTTTGCAATCTCAGCCCCAAGAACTCATTCTTGAATAGGCCATGATAAGCATACCTCTGAAAATCAATGTAATATATTGGGTACCGCCAGAACGGCTTTGGTAGATCTTTGGGCAGCCGGAAATAGCCGCCGCCGAGGATCATTAGGGCTTGTAATCCGGCTCCGGTGATGATTCCCATTAGGTAATTGGGGACCAAACTGGCAATGATCATCATCAAGCTTTCTACTAAAAACATGTTCATGAAAATGACTAAAGCGAAATATGCAAAATACCCAAATTCCCTTTTGAGCCCTACTGGGAAATAAGCAATCATTCCGGGAATGATTGACACCAGAAGGAGATATGGCAGGGAAGAAAGTGTGTTGCCAATCATAAATGCCCCGCACCCATAGTGGCCGTTGAGGTTTTCTTTTTTGAACACTTTCATGTCTTCTACAAATGAGGGGAAGCCGCCGATTGCCATGAATGTAAAGAAGGAGGCGACAAATGCCAGCACTGAGCATCTTGCCCGGATGGAATTGTTGGTGTATCCAATATTGATGTACATGTATCCTAGTCCGACAGCTAATGTTATGTAAATTCCCAGGCGCAGCCAGTAGTAGCCAAGGTCGCGGAACATGTTCAAGAGAGATCTTCTTGTGAGCACAATGCTTTGGGTGAAAACGTCTGCACGGCTGGTTTTCTTCAGTTCTTCTCCTTCCTGAAATGTAATAAACTCAGTTTTGGATGACTAAGAAACCACAATTGGGTATATACTGGGTAAACTCAAACTTGAACAACAATAAAGTAAATCAGTTTGAGTTGCTTGTTCAAAGTTGCCCGTCTCAAAATAAGAATGCCAATAGACCCAGTTACGGATGTTAATCGGGCTGTCCCGCATTCAGTTTCAGCCCTACCAGAATTATTGATTTTGAGCTTATAAGGCTGATTTTCTTACGGGCTAAATTGGACACCTTATGGGGTCAACTCATAGTTTTGGATTAATATTAACATCCCTAAGTAAACTGCTTTTACTGCGAGTCAAACTTGAAATGTTGTGATTACCAAGTCAATGATCTAACCAACTTAACTGAAATTATTCCCTATAGTTTTGAAGCATCAAGAAATCTAAGTATGATGATGATGATTACCTGCTTGGATATCTCAGCAACCTGTCTTTGAACTTCTTGGTATCTGTCAGATGATTTGTATGAGTTTACCAGAATGTTGATCACTTCTTCTGTGGGGATGCCTCTAGCACAACCTTGTTCAATGTCCTGCTCACATTGTATATATATATATATACACCTTAATAAGCTTCTTGAAGTTAATATGAGGGGAGACATGCAAGTTTAGGGGCAATTTTATTTTACCTCATCATCATTGTCAAAATCTTTGTTTATGGTTTTGAGGAAATGATCAGATGGATTCTGGAGAGTTGGGCAAGGGAAACCATTGGTTTCAAAAAACTGCAACAACAAAAGTCATTATTTTGAGAGGCAATTAGGAAATCTAGCAACCATTGTCGAGAGTGTGCACAGAATAAACTCTTTTTTTTTTTAATCTAACAAGCAAAAAGTCACAATGTTAAGAGCTAAACTAGCCCAGCCTAGGCTGTGAAACCAAGAAATTGGTAAATATGGTATATATTTACCTGGATTGCAGCAGAAGCAGGGCCAAAATAGACAACTCTACCAGAAGACAACAGGCACAGGCTACTGAAGAGGCTGAAAACTTCGCTGCTGGGCTGATGAATGGATGCAACCACGGTTCGATTCTCGCGTGCCAACCGCCCAATTTTGCTCATCACGTAGTAGGAAGCGGCACTGTCCAGACCGCTGGTTGGCTCGTCGAGGAAGAGAAGTTTGGGGCGGGTGAGAATCTCCAGGCAAATGCTCACTCTCCGTTTCTGTCCACCGCTTATCCCTTTGCTCCCCCACCCTCCTCCTATTCTCGTGTTCATGGCGTCCTGTAACCCCATCTCCTTTATAGTCGTGTCCGCTATCTCCTTCTTCTCCGATCTGGACAGAGAGCTCGGGAGCTGCAGCTGCGCGGAATAGTACACGGCCTCGCGCACCGTTAGCGTCGCAGTCAGAGTGTCCTCTTGCGTCACATAAGCCTGAAGATTTCACCACATACATACATATTTTTAGTACTACTTGTAACGTTTTCCTATTACATTGTAATATCTGTTCATTTATACTTTTTCAACATGTTGAAGTACAAATAGTCAATACAACATCTATTGAGGCTTGATCTTTACATAACATTTGACTACACAACCAATATAAGGCCAATAAAGGATTCCAGTGTGAATCAAATTTATAACTTTGTGGTTACTAGTCAAACAGACATTAATTTTGTGATTTATTTAATTACATACCGATGTTCCATAAGCCAGTGTTTGGTTTCGACCATTGATCAATACATCCCCACTTTGCCTAGTGGTCAGCTCCAGTCTTCCTGATCATCAACAGTATAAATGCCCATTCAGCATATTATATATGAATTATAAATGACTGAAGAGCTGGTGGTATAAATTCATTTTCATTTTTGGTCCTATTGTTATTGGGGCATTGCCAATTTTAGTCCGCTTCATTAATTTTTGCCACATTGCGGCCAGTCTTATTTAGTCATTGCCATTTTTAGTCCACCCTTAAAATTTTCGTCAAGTAACCGTCCAAAACAAGGGTATTTTGATCCTTTAATGCTTTGATCATCTTCTTTACCACATGCAGTGATTTTCCTTACAGATTTTCATCCAATGAAGAGGTCCGGTGAAAGCCATGGCTTTGTAATGTGGCTCACATGTCTTTTACCGGACCTCTTCAATGGATGAAAATGTGTAAGGAAAACCACTGCAAATGGTCAAGGGGATGACCAAAGCATGAAAAGATCAAAAATACCCCTATTTTGGATGGCAATTTGACTAAAATTTTAACGGTGGACTAAAAGTGGCAAGGACTAAATAAGACTGGCCGTAATGTGGCAAAAATTAATGAAGTGGACTAAAATTGGCAATGCCTCAATAACATTAGGACCAAAAATGGAAATGACTCATTGAAACATGTGCTCCATCTCAATGTATAAATAACATATGCTCCATCTCAACTAAAAAAGTCTAAACTCGTAATTAGATTGCACATTTATGTTTATATATTATATGTTTAGCGCATATACCTGCTAAAGTATCAAGGAGGGTAGATTTGCCGCAGCCAGAAGGGCCCATGATGGCTAAGAGTTCACCAGGCCTCGCATACCCGGTGAGACCTTTAAGAATAGCCTTCTTCCCTTTCTTCCCAACTGATACAGTCACCCACAGATCTTCCCACGTCAAGAAAACGCCGCCGCCGACGTCTACTTTCGCCGCTTCTGCTCCGCCGCCTGGTCTCTTGTCCTTCGGCATCGACGACACACCGGCGGCTGTCTCCATCTCCAACGGGACAGTGTTGAATCTGTTACTATCACACTGTATGATTCCAGAATCCATAGCTAAAAAAAAAAAGGCAAGAAGATCAGAGATCGAACTTGAAGAATATAATATTTACTGTTTCAGTTCAAGAAATATGTTTAATTTCAATCTCGCATGTTTATTGCATTAACAATGCATGCTTCATATATATAGGGATATAGATGGACAGACTTGTTTGACAAATGACAAGGACGTGACGTGTGTGCATGCCAAATTCAATTCGTCATGCTGTACCTATATGGTCGCGTCACTCGTGTGGATGAATTTAATACATGCATGACCCGGCCATGTATTCTTGGTACGTGTCATTTTTAGTGCCCGAGCTCAAGTGGCAAGTGATAATTCTCCATGGGCCAGCTCCCGTACCTCCTGGAGCGAAGGTGAGTGTACTCGAACCGTTCAATTAAGCAGACGGAGAAAGATCCACTGGGCTTACAAAAACAAATCATAAATGCATGAACAGGTAAGGTGGGTTGCAATTTTTGTAATAAGAGTATAAACGATAGGTACCTGTGGTGGATATCCAGTTGCAAGTTAGGAGTAAGGTGAGCTGAGAAAGTATAAAGACAACCCACAAGTTTAGTTTATTACTGGTTCAGTAGGTAGCAATATTTGAAAAAAGAGAAAGTATAATAATGGATTAGTGATTGAGGCCAACCAATTGCCATCCCTATGCACGAGCTATACTAAATGAGATGGTTTGGTTTCAAACAAAAAAAAAAGAGATGGTTTATTGTGGCTGGTATTGCAAGTACTCATGGATCCACTAAATTTGTTTTGACTTAATTCACATCCGGCCAGTGAATTAAATGTGGGTTTACTTAGATAAAATTTGTCATTACCATATTAAAAGTGATTTTTTAAATACTATTGACTCAATTACAATGTAATATTCTATACTTTTTTCTACTAGTTGCAGCCTCACTATATCTACTATATCTACTCTAAACAAAGAGTCACTATATCTAATTTGTTTCTCTAATCTAGAATCAAAACGATGTTGTGTGTCTGTGTATATAAATATATAATTAGATTATTATCTTATAGTTTTATTTTAAAATTATTGCCATTTTGATTTTTTTATTTTTTATGTTTGAATAGTTAAATTATTATATTATAATTTTATTCTTTAAAATGCAATATCTTCTATACTATAACAACTACTCAATAAGATATATATGGCTATTTTGTTTTGTTCTGTTTTTTCTTTTTTTCTGAACAAAGAGTGCAAAATGTTGAAGTTTGGCTATGACTTTTTGTGAGCTGAGATACTTACGTGCATTGATGGAGATATGCCTATACAGTGAATGATTTTCCACCACATTTTCGTATATATGTACACCTGGCGTGCGTGTGTTATGTAAGGATTACTGGGAACCATAAAATTTTATGCCATTTTTCTCTAACATCACATTTTGTTTGTGCTAGAGAAAAGATACCCTGCATAGGAGTGCATGTAGTGAAATGGTTGTTGTAGCTTTGGATCGAAGCGAGCCAGCAAGCATTTAAAACGGCCTTTGAGGTTTCAATTCCTGTTTTTTTTTTTTTTTTTTTTTTTTTTTAAGGGTTTCAATTCCCCAACCGTCAACTGGTCTCCTTAACAACCGGGCATTCTACATCCCAAGGTTACGTACTTACGTTGCTGCTACGGTTTTAATTCTCGGTTGTTGGGTTTGAAACAGGATGCGTTTATATTGCTGAAAATATCCCATTTTTATAGTATAATAATAATAATCAAGAATTTATATATATCCTTTAACCAATAGATAGTTCAAATGACAAGGAAGCTCTCTGTAGAGAAAAATTTCGTAAGAACTTAGGTTCGAATTTTACAAGTGAGTATGTGCCTCCCGGAATGAGCGAACACGGGTGGATCCGGACGGAGAAAGTCCTTGTGTCCAAACAACCTCAAAAGAAAAGATGAAATGAGGGATATTAACGTTGTCAAAGAGGAATTAGGTGTAGTTTAAGGTGATGTTTTTTTTATTAATTTGTTAATGAAACTTGCTAAAAATGCCCAGTGACAAGCTGACCACTTGCAGATAAAAAAAAAGTTGATGACTTTATTGATAGGACAAAATAGGCTTTTGCTTATGGATAAGGAAAAGGTTTTCGTTTACTGGCCTTGTGTGGTTTTGTGCTTTGACAAAGCAAGTAAAAGGTAAAATTGAAGAGGGGTTTATTATTAGATATCCAAGAATTTGAAGTGCCCGGAGCCTGAAATTTCAACGGTGGAGGTGGTTGATGGCACTGGCAGCCGCCCCACTGTGTAGCTCTGTTAATGGCGGTCCTGGCTTCGGCTTCAGTAAAGTCAATTACTGCCATTTCCATAATCAAGGCCACAGCTTTTCTAGGCAAGTCGAATACCCATGTAACCCATGTTTCATTTTCTTGAATGAGAAGAAGGGAGTGGGGTAATTGGGGTGTACTATGTTTTTGTTCTTGTCTTGAATGGGTGTCTGTTATTCGGGTAGTACGAGGTTAGGACTTAGGAGAAAGATAATATTTACAGTGATGAAGGTGATGCTGAGATTTGCCCCTTATCTGTCTTTAAGATTTCAGAATTGTTTCCATGTTTGCCTGTTTAGTGTGTAAAGATCATATGATTGAAGATGAGAATTTGCTATGCTACATTTGGTTACTTTCTGTGGAACTTCATTTTTGATAATTATCATAAATTCAAGAATCAAGGCCACATTTGATGTCTGGGCAGGCTGACAAAATTCGGTTGCGGGATCAATTCACATTCTGTGTATAGATCATTTTGCTGTATCGGTTGCACGAACAGATGTAACAGCAGGAGTGCTTTACGGTGGCGAGAATCAAGGCGGCAACACCAGCACCTGAGGCATTTCTTTTCTTGCAGAGCTCAGCATTCGGATGCTCTCAATGAGGAAAAGGAAGAAAATATTTCTAGAGCTACTTTGATTTGGCGGGCAGTGAAACTTCCAATATATTCAGTGGCCTTGGTTCCTCTAACTGTAAGTTCGTTTTGCTTCTTTATGCATTGCGTTACTTTCAATGTTGTAATGCCCGTAAATTTTTCTACTTGCATTTACAATGAGGACGAGGGTGTTACAATTAGTCGTTGGTGCACAAAAGAAGTAACAGAAACCCCATAGAGGTTGATATGGACGCTATTTCATTGGTCACATATGGAATTCTCTCCTGAAACTTGACTAGTGCTCGAGAAAAATTCTTTTGGAAACACTTTTTTGATAGCTTTAGGGTGGACCGTGTCGTGTTTTACTTTTCTATGATTGTACACTCACTCCTGGCATCCCTCCAATCATATTGTGAACAGGTAGGAAGTGCAGCTGCCTATTTGCAAGCAGGCCTATTTTCTGTCACGCGTTACTTGGCACTCTTAGCTTCCTCCGTTCTTATCATCACATGGCTCAACTTAAGGTGCTTTTCGGTTTCTGATTCGGTAACTTATTGTTGGTGCTATGATCAAAACTGTCTCTAGGCATTACACAAACAAGAAAGTATAATTCCTTTCATTTTCTTTTGGATTTCTCCTTTTTTTTCTCTTCTGGTGGATATATCTCATCTTTTCTCGTGTGACCTTCTTATACCAGAACTTAAGTGAAATTAAAACCTTTTCATCTCATCAATCATACTAGCCTTAAAAAATTGATGCATCCCTTCTAAATGTCCTTTCCCCTTTTTATTCAATATCTTTGTAATATGGCAGCAACGACGTTTATGATTTTGACACAGGAGCAGACAAGAATAAGAAAGAATCAGTCGTTAACATAGTTGGCAGGTGAGCTCTTAATCTGTTCAACATTGCACTCAAATCACATTATTCCCGAGTATATCTTTTCTTCAGTCGAATCACGAATGGAACTCCTAAACGTCACATGGCTGTTGCACGAATTGCATCCATAATGTTAACGTCATTTAAATAATTCTGTGTTGCTATTTGGTATTCTACCGTGGTGTTTGATTGATTGTATCTCGTCATGCTTTACCAGCCGGACAGGCACTCTTATTGCTGCTTATGTATCACTTGACCTTGGCTTCTGTGGGCTTGTATGGGCTTCTCTACAGTCTGCAAACCTGCGTGCTATACTATTATTGGCTTCTGCAATTACCTGTGGTTACATATACCAGGTGAGTTAAAAGATTATCGAGTGTAAAACATTCAATGCAATCTTATTATAGGTTTCACTCGTGCCATGCCAAGAGTCTATGTATCGTTGACATAGTGGGATTTAAAATTTTTTTTCCTTTCAGTGCCCACCGTTTCGGCTAAGCTACCAGGGATTGGGTGAGCCTTTGTGCTTTGCAGCTTTCGGTCCATTCGCTACTACTGCTTTTTACTTGCTTCAGAGCAGTACTAGGTTGTTCGTTTTTCTTATCTACCTGTTATAACTACTATTGACATAAAAGTTGGTTTCGTGACTAACTAATTGCCTCGATGCTTGGTGATAGCATATTACCCATCTCCGGTACGATCCTTTCAGCATCAGTTCTTGTCGGTCTGACAACCTCCCTCATCTTATTCTGTAGTCACTTCCATCAGGTAATCTTGCCCCTCCATGTCTCGATCAGTTACTTCTGCGGTGTCTATGGTGCTAACACGTGATGTATAATTCAGATAGACGACGACAAGGCTGTAGGAAAATATTCTCCTCTGGTGAGTTAGCGAAACTCGTGTGGAAGGAACAAGCCACAACTCGGGCACATCTTATTCTCGCCTTCTTTTATCTCTGCAGGTCAGGCTCGGTACAAAAACAGGCGCAGAAGTTGTGAAAGCATCTGTCATGGCACTCTATTCGCTCACGATTGTTCTTGGCTTTACCAAAACTCTTCCTTCTGCAAGCATTGTAAGTTTGCTGCCAATCTGTTCTTTAATTTTATTACAATCTGCTCATGCTTCTTGTCTGCAGTCTTTAACATTCAGGTTAACATGTTCATCAAGTGCAGTTGCTTTTTTGTTGCAGATTCTCTCTGTCCTAACAATTCCAATGGGAAGAATGGTGATTAGTTTTGTGGAAAAAAACCATGAAGTAAGTGCAAACTACCCACCAAAGAGTTTTTTCGACTTTTGGTCCATCGATTTTCCTTCGCAATTCCACCTATAATCATCAACTATCAATTTTTTTTCCACTATTAGTCCACCTGACATCAAGTTTTTACCACTTAATTTTTCTAGCGAGTTTTTTGACCAAACACATATTGTGCACATGCTTTGATTTACGAGAAACCCTGAAAATGTATTCTGGGTGAAACTCGCTTTATGACTTTAGCCGGCAAAGAACCACAAGGAGATAAACCAGCTTAGATTGTACATAGTTGACCGGTTCAAACCGAAAAGGCCAATAGACATGTTGGCTTGACGGGATTTTTGGCTGGAAAACTTACTAGAAGGACTCAAAGTGGTACAAATTCAAAAATCAAGAAACTAATAGTGGAACAAATTGATAGTCAGAGAACTATAAGTGAAAATGACACACAAGTTGAAACCCATCCTACAAAATATGAGCATAGTCATCTGCAACTTTTATGTTCTTTCCTGCAAAATGATAAATCTTGAGTGTGTTGTGCTTGCAAACTAGGACAAAACAAAGATCTTTATGGCAAAGTATTACTGTGTGAGACTCCATGCTCTGTTTGGTGCTGCTTTGGCTGCTGGATTGGTGGTAGCTAGATTCTTTGCAAGGAACTACAACATGAGCCCTGTTCTTCTCACCTGATCATCCCCCCACCCCTACCATCATTTTAGAGTTCATCAGATTAGAATGGAACATCGTGTATATATGTATTTGGCTATTAGCATCAGTATTATTTTGGTTCAACTATAGTTTAATTTGACAATATACATTAAATATGTGAGACTTATTATTGAATTTTATTTTATACACATTGTAGTTCTATTAAAACATCCTAACGTAAATATGTTAAACATATCGAACACATTGGGTTACATCATAAATACCATATGAGTTAAGCATGATCGAACCCCTAACCTCATGCTTAAGGAACAAGGTGTTGAACCACCACGTCAAACAACAACTTTTTTGGATCATGGTCCACACAAACAGTGTGAACCATGGTCCACCGTATAACAATTGCTAGCTGAGTAGTGCATTAGCACTCTCTCATATGACTTTATATCGTATGTCATTAGTGTCATATGCGTCGAGTAGTTTAGCTCTTACAAGTCAAGTTGAGCTTATTGTCAATTTTTTTTAGCAGTCAAATTTGAACGAGTGGTTTAAATTTAATTTTACACATTTAGGCCTTTAGGCTATTGTAATAATTGAGTTGTTTTATAATCTCACTGTAACTTTTTATATTGAAAGCAAATGAAGCATGATAATCATACTAATAAATAATTTGTACCAATATTTTATTAGATAATCCGTCATATAAAATTTTCCTACTAAGTTTACCTCTATAAGGAAAAAAAAAAACCTCCAAAGTATACGTTACTACTAGAGATCATCGTACTCCATAGCATAATAAAACAATTCGTTTGAAAGATTGGCGGTGAAGGAAGGGAGTGTCCGAGCCAGCCATGCCGCATGCGCCATTGCACCATGATCGACTCTCTCGTGCCGTAGCTTTGGCCTTTCACTTTTCTTCTCTTGTCGCCATTTCCATACCTCAAATTTAAGCAACTCAACGCCCGGTCGACCTGGAAAAAATTCCCCCCCCTATTTTCCCGCGATTCTGTTACAAAGTAAAAGCGATCGGCGTCGGCGAGCGAGTGAGAGAGGACAGAAAATGTGGGTGTTTTACATGATATCATTGCCCCTAACGATCGGTATGGTGGGGCTGACTCTCTGGTACTTCGCCGGACCAGATGCCCCTCGATACGTCCGCTGCACCGTCGGTTACGCCTGGTTCTGTTCTCTCTCCATCATCATTCTCGTCCCCGCCGACATCTGGACCGTACGTTCCCGATCAATTCAACACTAAAACCACCATGAGTTACGAAACATAATAATTGATCTACATTGCCGAATTTTAACTAGTGTGTTGGTGCTATCGCAGCTGAAGATTTTTGTAAATAGAAACTAACTTTGCCGGATTTGTTTTTCCCCTTTCTCTTTGTGCAGACGCTTAGTAATCATGATAGGAGAGTAATCTACTTCTTCTGGATCTGGTCTTATTGGAGTACATTTCTCCTTACTTGGTACGCCAACAAATGCCTTTTATTTTACTTTAATTTCATATTTATTGGTGATTACTTTAACAATTTGGCTATGTTTTTGACTCTTTTAGTGGAATGCTCTAGGATGAGTCATTATGAAATATTGTAGTTGAGGTTTTAGTAATTCAGCGATTTACTTATTTTAAGAGATTAATGTTGCTTCTGATGGACTTGTGAAGCATTGGTGGTTAGGGGAGCTTTAGTTGAAGCTGAAATTTTCTCATATATTATGAAAATATTTTCTAAACAGGGCTGTGGTACCTATACTTCAGGGCTATGAAGATGCTGGGGATTTCACTGTGACTGAAAGATTGAGGACCAGTGCACGTGTACACCTGTTCTATTACCTAACTGTTGGCTCTATTGGACTCTTTGGATTAACGTTGCTCATTACTCTACGAAAAAACTGGTTTGTCGTTTGCCTTGTTGAATGACTTGATGTTTCATTTTGCGGGCTGGTTATTATTATTATTTTGTTAATTTACATTTTGCATACTGTTCATATTAATTTGCAGGAGTGGGGGTATTCTTGGGTTTGCCATGGCTTGTTCAAATACGTTTGGTCTTGTAATTGGGGCGTTTCTCCTTGGCTTTGGTTTGAGTGAAATTCCCAAAGGCCTTTGGAGAAATGCTGATTGGACAACTCGTCACAAGTTTCTTTCGCATGTGGTGGCTAAAATGGCTGTCAAACTTGATGATGCCCATCGAGAATTTTCAAATTCTATAGTTGTAAGCTCTATTCCCAGAAATTTTCATTTTTTTTCCTGAGCATCCAATGCTATGCAATCTCTGGTTAATTATTGACCTGACAGTTTCTCAGATTTGTTGCTATGCAATTTAACTACGATGATGATTTACATGTCAGGTTGCACAAGCAACATCCAAACAAATGTCAAAGCGTGATCCTTTAAGACCATACATGACTATTATTGATAAGATGCTGGTGAAGATGGTAATCAAGAGTATTTGGCATCTTTTTGGTCTTTGTGCATATTCACATGGCTTACAATCTATTCCATGCTTCTCTGACACATTCTGTCAGTTTCTCTCCAATGATTAAGACACATTGAGTATTTTTTCGATGCAGCTTAGTGAAGATCCTTCTTTCAAACCACAAGGTGGAAGGTTAGGAGAAAATGATATGGATTATGATACTGATCCAAAAACAATGGCAGCACTTAGACGTCAACTCAGAAGAGCTCGAGAAAAATACTATCGATATAAAAGGTATTTTTAATTTCAGAAATTAATCTGATTTTTCATTAAGTTTAAAGTCTATTGCATACGATGCCCAGTCCTTTTCAGTTTCCTAATCAGTAACTTGTAACTCACAAGGAAATATGAATCAAAATCCTTCAATGGAATTTTTATGATAATTCCCTTCCCTGAGTTCTACTGTAACATCTCTTTTTACCATTGTGCACAGATGGTTTAAGGAAAGATTGCTGGTTACAGACATAGGGATTTAGGAGTGCATACTAGTGATATTTAATTTTTCTTCCATGATTTCTTATCTTGTTCACTGAGAGGTTACTTCATATTTGAGAATTGTCTGGTGAAACACTCATCTTTAATAATGCATGCAAACAATGATAAATTTAATTGCATTTTCATCTTTTAACTGTACTAATGTTTTTAAAAAAAATTATTTATTCAGTGAATACATCAATTTTGTTACTGAAGCACTTGAGCTGGAAGACACTATGAAGAACTATGAACACCGATATGCCAATGGATGGTTTGTCTTTCTTCTTACTTCCTGTTTTTGCTCATAGTCAAAGAAAATTCTAACATTTTTGGATATTTTGTTTCTATATAAACTCATAAATTCAAAATTAATTACAAGGTGAAGGTAGAAACTGAGAGTAATGCTTCCTTTTTTCCCCCTAACAATGTGCTAAGGCTTAACAATATATCGTGTGGATTCTATTTTTATTGGTGCCATCTTGGATTTATCATTAATCAACTGGCAAGGACACAGCAGTAGAGCCCATTGACTCAGTTGTAGTTTTTAGGTTTTAAATTAATAGCAGTATTACAATTGTGGTTAGGGTTCATGCTGAAATGAAGCAGTATCTTTTCTTTGATATGTTTTTGTTGATTAAGAAATTATTCCCACCTATTGCTTCTTAACAGTATAAAGCTTTATGCAGGAGGTATGTATCAAGCTTCAGGCCAGAAAGAAGTGGCAGGCTAGGGTCTATGTTTGAAGTAATAGGTGATTTCCAGATTCAATAAGTCCTATTGGGTTTGTACATTCTCATCCTTTGAATGACACCACAATTACTATCTTTGCAAATGCCCTATCAATTTTTCATATTTGTTAAAAATTTAAGGCATAATATGTATATAGTATCTACTAAGCAAAATAAGGCACAATATGTATATAGTATCTACTAAGCAAAATAAGGCACAATATGTATCTTTAAGGTCACACTCTGTATTCATATATACTACAAACGAATAGTGTCCTGTCCAAGTCATGTTAGACAAAACATATGGGGAATGCATCTTGAATGATTTCTGATTGATATGTAGTTAATTTAAGTTTCAAAACTTTTTGTAGAGTTGGTGTGGCGCTGTATAATGAGAAAGCAGCTTGAGAGAATTTTTGCTATCATTTTAGGCTGCATGTCAGTTGCAATCCTTTTGGCTGAGGCAACTATTCTACCTGCAGTTGATTTATCTCTTTTCTCTCTTCTCATTAATGCTGTGAAAAAGCATGAGCTACTTGTGCAGGTAAAGTGTTCATCTTTTCTTTGTTTCTTTTGCACTTACATTAAGCTAAGCCAATTGGACTTGGAAATTTTAATAACTGCAAGAACCATGAATAGTTGGTTTGTCCACCCACTTTTGGCAGGTAAAGTGGTTTCAAAGCTTACTATTACCAAGTCCAATTTTCGCCTTCAAACCAAAAGAGCTACTTGAAAACTTGCTACTATGAAGTTACTGTTTCCAGTTGCTAATTGATTTTTCATTTCTATTGGGTGCAGGTTGCTGCTTTTGTTCCTTTGATGTATATGTGTGTGTGTACATACTATTCCTTATTCAAAATTGGAATGCTGACATTTTACTCGTTGACTCCAAGACAAACAAGTTCAGTCAGCTTACTTATGATATGCTCGTATGTCTTTTCTCATAGTTTTGTTTTTGCGGAGTGAGCAGCATTGTTTACAATTCATACTGTAAATCACATTTTAAATTTTATTAGGATGGTTGCTCGCTATGCACCACCAATTTCATACAACTTTCTAAACCTTATCCGTATTGGGAATGGTGCCAAGACTGTCTTTGAAAAGGTAAGTGTATTTCTTGTGTCAATGTTTTGCTGTTAGTTTAATCTATTTAGAGAGTCCTATATGTTAGGAGTGTAAAGTGGTGTTAGGAATACATAGGTGTTATTGGGATATGGAATGCTAAGGGCGTACAAAGTTGTTATTGGGATATGAAATGTTAAGGGCGTACAAGGTGTTGTTGGGTATACAATGTGTTGGTCCTATTTGTATAAATAGCCATGTATTTCCCAGGTGAAAGCTATAAGAAATAAGCTCTCTTCTTGTTAATCAATCTATTTTCTTCATATTTTCCGCATAAATACATGGTATCAGAGCTACCCATCACAAACTAGCAGTGGTATGATGCATTGATAATGTTAGCTAGTACATAGCATTTGTGCATAGACTGGTTTTCTCATCTGGACAAAAATAGAGGGAGGGCTTTGATGGGAAACTTAACCTAGGGCAATATTAGAATAGTGATGTGAGGCTAGCATAGGAGTTGCATTGCCACTAGACTATGCACACAATGCCACATGTCACTGGTCTTCTTGGGTTTATGATGCCACGTACTGCTTGCATTGGCAAGGGAGGACTTTTCCGGTAAGGTTTGTGTTGATTGTCTTGGTCTTTAAATATATATATGTATATGTATGATTGGTATGATTTATATATCTTCTCTTCTTTGCCTTCCTTTTCTGCTTGTCTAGTAGCTCGCCAATATGCTAACAAAGTCTGCAAAATGACTTATAAACAAAGTCAGACATGATGAATAGTGTTATCAATACAAGTGCTTTATCTCTTTTCTGTTAATCATTCACTATCCCAGGTGATGATAATATTTCCATATGCAGAGAATGGGAAATATTGATGATGCTGTCCCTTTCTTTGGAAGGAAGTTCAATAATATCTATCCACTTATTATGGTTGTTTACACCATAGCAGTTGCAAGTAATTTCTTTGGCCGAATCATTAGTTACTTTGGGAACTGGAAAATTACCAAAGTGCAAAGTGAAGAGGCTGAGGATATAGATGGATTTGATACTTCTGGGTTGATCATTTTACAGAGAGGTAAGCAGATGACAGCATTCAGTTTTATGCTAAATCACACTGCTGAAATCATTCTTCTGGTCGTAATAGATATAATGTGAGACATTTAAGTTTTTAGTTACTGGAATCATGGGTGGATTTAGGAAGGTGGGGTGAGGGGGCTAATTCTGACTCATCAAATCTAAATTTTATATTTTATATCAATGAAAAATATTGGAATATTTGACCTTTGCTGCCACTGTTTCATCAAATGTGAAGGTATTTTTGTAACTAAAGTCAATGAAGGATCCTTATGAAACATTTTGTTCATCACGACTTCAACGGTGGGAACAAATTAATACTCCAACTATCTTTTTACCTTTGCAGTACATCTCTTTCAGATTTTGGACACTGTATCTTCATATGCTATCAGTTTGTACCTACTGAGATCATCTTTGCTTAGCACATATAAATTATACGGAGTAATTTATTTCTCGTGTTTTATTTGCAGAACGTACTTGGCTCGAACAAGGTCATAAAGTTGGTGAACTTATTGTTCCTTTGGCTAGAAATTTCAACAACTCGAGCTTGGACATTGAGTCTGTTAGCAGTCATGCGGTATGTCAATGATCTGAGTATATGAATGTAAAATATTTTCTTCTCTCCTCTATGATGAAACTGTGGGTTTGATCAACAACTTCCATAATGCATCTGACTTGATAATGGTTTTGCACTTTTTGCTTAAGCTTTCCCACGAAAAAACAGTGTCATCGCGTCTAATGGAGGGTGGGGAAGTTACCCCTTCAAAATTTCTGAATGAAGAAGCAAAACACAACAGCTTCCATGATGGAACAAGCAAAAAGTACAAGGCAATAGAGACCGGCTCAAGTGAGAACAGCAGGGACACTCCCAATTCTTTATATGAAGCAGACAATTCCCAAGATATGCAAGTTGAACCATCCTCCAGGAGCAACTCAACCTGGGAATCAGTGAAGAATGGTTTTCTCAGTTTCAAGTCCAACATCGAGGCCAGGAGATTCATCCCTTTACGTCAAGGTCCCGAAGCAATGCACTCGCATGCTTCACCTGAATCCCTGGATGAAATTTTTGAGAGGATAAAAAAGCCTTCTGCGGACTCAACACATATATGGGACTGATGATGTTCTCAACAATTACAGAATGGCCTTGAGTCCTTGACGGTTGAGGAAGCCACAGGTTCAAAGTAAGAGAATTAGTATATACTCAGTAGGTCACAAATTTTGTTCTTTTCTCCATACAGTTAATCTATACAGATTCTCTCTCTAGAAAATTTCAAGGGCATGTTTTGCCATACTGTAATGTGGCCTCACCATGTAGAGGTGGAAAGCAATAGTTTGTTGCTTTTTCTCATAGTTTTCATGTATTTGATGACTTGTGCTAATCAGTGAATAGCAAAATGGTTCCACTCTGTGGTTGGCTGTCGATGATTTCGTCCTTCGTTAGGCTTCGAAATGGACTCAAAAACGCTCCTGGAACTACTATTGTTACTATGATTTGAGTATGGCTTATAAATTCCAGAAAAGTTTGCCATCACTATCCAAATATGTATTTTGGGTGAAAATCCTTTGTGCCTTGCACATAATATGTTAACTGCAGTCTGAATGAAATTTTAGACTATATTGCACAATGTAAGATAGATCTTGGTTCATGATATAATTTGCTATTGTAATCCTAATTAGTAAAAGTAGTATAGATGTAAACTAGATTAGGTTATTCATAGTAACTTTTACAGAGACATTGTGGTGTTACCAAAATAACTGTTTAACTAATTTAGTCATAAGTTATTCACACATCAATCAATTCATATTAACCTTAAGTATATTAAAAAATATTTATCAGGATACAATTTACAAAGCGATGGTATAATTTGCCTTGATTAAATGGGCTTGGCTAATTGGGGATAAGGCACCCAACCCAGTGGGGAAATCCAAAATAGCAGCCCAAATAAATCTTGTTCCCGCGCTAATATACCTGTGGCGACAAGGCGGCAAAGTGTAATCGCAATTCGCAAACACGCAAGCACGCTCTCTTCCTTTCTCCCTCAGTCCCTCAGACCCTCACTCTCTCTCACTCGCACAGACAACACTCACCGGAACAGTGAATCAGATACAGGAAATAGAATGGATACTGAAGTACAACAAGTGAAATTGCAGAAGTACCTGGAAACGCACCACTCGGAGCAGCTCCAGTCCATCCTTCTCGCTCCGGATCCTCGTCTTCACTACCCTCTCCACGTAGAGTAAGCTCCATTATACTCTCCGCATTTTTACTCCAAACAAAATTTCAATCGGAATTTTGGTAATTTCATTCCTCATCAGTTTTGCAGAGATTATGGATGAGTATCCGGACCTGGCTCACTTCATTTTCTCACAACCAGAAGATTATCTACGGCTTTTCGATGAAGCCGCCTTTTTGGCTCAGGTATTAGTTTCAGTAGTAATATGTAAGGTCATTATATGGCATTATCAATTTATCATGACTCATGATATAATCAGAATATAATATACTGGAGAAATAAGAATACCTGCGTCCGTGGTTCCTGCGTGATTACACTGATTTTCCCTTCTATTTCTATCTCTCTACTTTATGAGTTTCTCGATTGGCAGATCTGTACGGTTTTTACAAAACTTAAGCAACTGATCAATTGTTATACCCTGGACCAGGGTTATTGTGAATCCTATACAAATATTCCGTACCTAGGTTAACATATTTTGTACCTATAGTTAACAAAATTTTGTACATGTAAACAAATGAGTTGATAATTGCTGACACATAATATGATAGCTACAAATATAAAAACTGTCAACTGCAGTCTGCAGATAATGTGTCAACTATAGATAAGAATCTGAAGGTTATTTTTGGACAAGTGGCCCATAGTAATATAGTATAATTTGCCGCAACTGATAGGGATAAAATCTCAGTTTTAGTTTTAGTTTTAGTTTTAGTTTTAGTTTTTTTTTTTTTTTTTTTTTTTTTTTTTTTTTTTTTTTTT
>NC_044924.1:1956817-2011817 GCF_003576645.1 Ipomoea triloba | reverse complement strand
TGTTGGTGATCCTGGTAACTTCTCATATTTTATGCTTGAATATCGGAGTATCTTCTTGTGGCTACTATTTTAAAATGATTAAATGGTTAACATAATTTTAGAGCGAATTTGACTTTGTTTTGAAAATTATTGGTCGATACTCAATAATACCAGGCTACCAGCTGAAAAATGCTCTAAATATAATTTTGGCTTTGTTATTCAATCAGGTACTGGGAAGTCACAATTTTTGAAGTTTGCTGCAAAATTGAGCAATAGAGCTGTAATTGCTACAGGGTTGGGAAGCACAAGTGCTGGGTTAACTGTTACTGCAGTTAAAGATGGGGGTATAACATTTCTCACTTCAATTATTATTTAGAGGTTGGATTGAGCTAACACGTATTAAATGCTTTTAGGGGAGTGGATTCTGGAAGCTGGTGCTCTTGTATTAGCTGATGGTGGTCTTTGTTGCATTGATGAATTTGATAGGTAAAGTCATGAGGGAACCACACATGTTATGGACAATTCATTGTTTTTGGTGCATTGGGAATTGATTCTGACACCTCTAGTTAGAGTCTTGCTCTAATGCATTGGACTGCAATGCCCTTGTCTGTAATAGACAATTCATGAATTTTCAAGAGAAATGTTTTTAAAGCAAATGCACTTTGACAGTGGGTTCACTGAACTAATCACATGTTATAGTACATGTTTTTTTGTCAACCTAATCATGTGCTTGTTGATAGCATGAAGGAACATGATAGGGTGACCATCCATGAAGCTATGGAGCAGCAAACTATTAGTGTTGCCAAGGTAGATTATCATACAAAAGTTCTTTTTTGGAATGACCTTTAATTTTGTTCCCATAATGCAATCCAATTTGGATTTTATCGTTTGGATTGGTATGTCCCAAGCAACAAAGAACCATCTCCTTTAGGATGCTTTTATGGCATAAAAAAACTTGGAATCTCTTTATATTTTTATGACACTTATGAACTTGTCCTTTAAAATCTAGCATGACAACCAATTTTATTTGGGAATGCCATCTTCCCACCCTCTGAAAGGGAAAAAGATTTATTGTTTTTATATTTGTTATTGACCAATGAATATGACCTCTCTATGACAATTCTAGGCTGGTCTTGTAACAACTCTGAGTACAAGGACAATTGTCTTTGGTGCAACAAATCCCAAAGGACATTACGATCCTGAGCAGCGTATCTTTTCTTTTGCACCTGAGCTTTGTGCCTTTCACATCTTACAAGATGAATTTCCAGAATCATCATCATCATTTCAAATTTTCTGTGTATTCCATTTCATATTGTCGTTTCCTTAGCAGAAGCTAGCTCTATCTGTTAATACAACTCTCTCTGGGCCACTGCTGAGCAGATTTGATATAGTTCTTGTTCTACTAGACACTAAGAATCCAGATTGGGATGCTGTTGTTTCATCGCATATTCTTGAGGTGATGAATTTTATAACCTATGTGAATGCTTAATTAGTCTTTTATGAAACATTTCATGAATCCTATTGAGAATTCCCATTTTTCCATAATTCGACAGACACAAACAAAGAGCTGCAATTCTGAGGAGGATCTGCACAATATCTGGCCACTTCCTATGCTTAGGCGGTAAAATGCTTTGAAAGCCAATTATGGCTCAGAAATACAAATGTGTCACTTGTTAAAATGAGAAATCGTCTATACCTCGTATTCTTCACTTCACTTGAGGACATTTTGACAGGTATATCCACTTTGTGAAGAGAAATTTTCAACCAGTTCTCACGAAGGAGGCTGAAAAAGTTATTTCAAGCTATTACCAACTCCAAAGACGATCTGCAACTCAAAATGCAGGTTTTCACGGACAGCCATTTGGTTCTGTATTCCTCACATTCCCATTGTAGTCTTACCGTACTTACATCATTGTGAACTTTTGCAGCTAGGACAACTGTGCGCATGCTGGAAAGTTTGATACGACTTGCTCAAGGTATCTTGCAGACTACTCAAGGGTCGGAGATGTTCTTTAGTTTATTCTTCCACTGATTGAGTTCTCAATGTTGCAGCACATGCAAGGCTGATGTTCAGAAATGAGGTGACTCAACTAGATGCCATCACAGCTATCTTATGCATCGAATCCTCCATGACTATCTCAGCTATTGTGGATAGTGTCGGAAATGCTTTACATTCTAATTTTGCAGAAAATCCTGATGAAGAATGTATCCTACTGCCACCTTTGCATCCACTTAAAAACCAAGTATTATTCACTTTATCTGTTTGAGAAACAAGATAACTTGATTTATGCACATTATAGTATTGGATTACATGCATCAACACTGGCATGCCTGTTCTTTTGCACTTGAATATTTGTAATCCCTGACAAAAATTTACAGATGCTAAGCAAGAAAGACTGATACTACAGAAGCTGAGCTCCATGGGTGAATTTCCAGATTTGATTATGAACTAAGCTTGCGGGCTAAAGTGGTACCTTCTCCATGCAAACCTCTAATTTTCAGGTCAATTTCATTTCTGGAAATGTAATTTCTGTTTATTATTATGGTGACTCCACTTGGATTAGTTATTTATTGAAACTTTTTAAATATTATGTAAATTTTGAATGAAATTTATAGCATAATTACGCAGTAACAACTAACAATTATGTGTGAATAAAACAATTTAAGATTTCAAATTGTAGATTATTATTATTATTATTTTTTATATTGGAAATAAGTATCACATCCGACTTTGCAAGTGTATCTGTGCAAATTTACATATTGAACATTTACAATTCAAATTGTGAGCATTCAGGATAAATGGTGTAATTTATCTTACAAGGTGAATCTGGATCAGATAATAATTTCCCTCCGTTCAGTGTCAATCTTGAAACCGGATGCGCCAACAATTATAACTAGAGATAGAAAATTTTCATTTTTCTTTTTGTATAGATATAAAAAGAAGAAGAAGCAAAAAAAAAAGAGGCCAAATAGCCAGAGCTACAAAAGTAGCCGCTGAACGAACAAAACGACGGTTTATGGACTTGTGGTGTTTGTAGTTTCCGCCTTTTTGCCGAATAAAACCCACCGCTCTTCCTTCCTTCACTTCTATCTTCACAACAGAAAGAAAAATGGAGAGTTTGGCACTCTACTCTCCATCGTCGGCCACCTCCGCCGCAACTTCCTTCTCTAACCGCTCCTTCCCCCGCCTCCGATCTCGCGCCTCCATTTCCCTTCCTTCCAGAACCCCCGTCACTACTACTCTCGCTCTCCGCCCCATCTCCTCGCCCAAATTCTCGCTTCTGAATTCCAAACTTTTCCTCTTCAACCCACTTTCCAAACCCATCTCGAAACCTCCGCCACTCATTACCCGAGCTTCCTCCGCCAGCGATAAGATCTCTACTGCCACTCCCCAGGTCACTCCCAAACCCCAAGGTGCGAAGCCCATTCCTTTGATAATCTCCGTCGCTATTGGGCTTCTTGTCCGCTTTGCCATCCCCAAACCCCCCGAGGTTTCTCCCCAGGCATGGCAATTGCTTGCCATCTTCCTCTCCACCATCGCCGGCCTTGTTCTCAGCCCTTTGCCGGTCGGAGCTTGGGCTTTCCTGGGGCTTACAACCTCAGTTCTAACTAAAACATTACCTTTCTCTGCGGCTTTTGGAGCATTCACCAATGAAGTGATCTGGCTTATAGTGATTTCTTTCTTCTTTGCTCGTGGATTTGTGAAGACTGGATTAGGTGATCGGATTGCTACTTACTTTGTGAAGTGGTTGGGGAAGAGCACTCTCGGATTGTCCTATGGATTGACTCTTAGCGAGGCCTTGATTGCTCCCGCAATGCCCAGCACCACGGCCAGGGCTGGTGGGGTTTTCTTGCCTATTATTAAGTCTCTCTCACTATCCTCAGGGAGTAAGCCAGGTGATCCTTCCGCGAAGAAGCTCGGATCTTACTTGATCCAGTCTCAGTTTCAGGTTTGCTCTAATGCCTAACGTTTGATTTATTTTCACACTTTAAAGTTACTGTTTATTGCTGAATTATAATGTTGGTTTTGTGACTATTCCATACTACATAGCAAAAGTTCTTAGAAATGCAGGGATGTCATACTTGCTACTAACTAAAAGGACCAATTGGTAGGGTTGGAGTTAGATATAGTTTGATTGTGCATTCCTGCATCCCATTGATTAGGCATTCTGATGAGAGAAATCTTGGCTTACTCAGCTGTTATTATTGATGCATCACCTTCCATCTTTACTGGGAGACAAATCTTGTTTATAAGCAAACAACCAACTGCATAAAGTTGTTGAGAATTGTAGAAATATTAGTCCCACTATTGCCAAATTTCAGTTCTGGTTTATGTATTGCAAGCACGTGTTTTTTCTTTATCACGCAGCAATATGATTTTAAATTGATTTCAATCTCAAAAATGTGTGTATATTGCTTTATGTGCAATAATAGTGCCTTATTGAAGCTCTATTTCATACTCTCTTTATGTGATTATGGCAGTCTGCTGGTAACTCCAGCGCACTTTTCTTGACTGCTGCAGCGCAAAACTTACTCTGCCTCAAACTTGCTGAGGAGCTTGGGGTGGTAGTTTCATCCCCATGGGTTTCTTGGTTCAAGGCTGCTAGTTTACCTGCATTTGTTGCTCTCCTGGCTACTCCATTTATTTTGTACAAGTTATATCCTCCTGAAACCAAAGATACACCTGATGCCCCTGCAATGGCTGCAAAAAAATTGGATCTTATGGGTCCTGTTACCAGAAATGAATGGACAATGATTGGAACAATGCTTCTTGCTGTCTCCTTGTGGGTTTTTGGGTATGTTCAGACTTTTTTTTTTCATGAAAATATTTTAATTCTTGTCTATGCAAAAGAAGACCAAATTTTTGACAGTTTTAAGTTGTTAGATCTATATTTATTTCAATACAAGGACCTTCAAAACACTGATGCTTTCTATATTCTCAGAGATGCACTTGGTATCTCAAGTGTTGTTGCTGCCATGCTTGGGTTATCGATTCTCTTGTTGTTAGGAGTGCTTGATTGGGATGACTGCTTAAGTGAAAAATCCGCTTGGGATACTCTGGCATGGTTTGCAGTTCTAGTGGGCATGGCAAGCCAGTTGACTAACCTCGGAATTGTGAGTTGGATGTCTAACTGTGTAGCAAAATCTCTTCAATCTTTATCATTGAGCTGGCCAGCTGCGTTTCTCATACTTCAAGCATCTTACTTCTGTATCCACTACCTATTTGCAAGCCAAACTGGCCACGTGGGAGCATTATACTCCGCATTCCTTGCTATGAATTTAGCCTCTGGAGTGCCTGGTGTTTTAGCAGCATTGGGTTTGGCATATAATACCAACCTATTTGGTGCTTTGACACATTATAGCAGTGGTCAAGCTGCTGTTTACTTTGGAGGTACAATTATTGATCGTTTGCACTGTTCTCCCTTTTCATTCATGGAGTATTATTTTTCCCTTCTCCCTCTCTTTTCAATTTTATATTTTCTGACACGTGTTCATTTGCTTTTTTACAACAGCTGGGTACGTAGATCTCCCGGATGTGTTCAAATTTGGATTTATAATGGCTGTCATCAATGCATTAATTTGGGGAGTTGTTGGCACTTTCTGGTGGAAGTTCCTGGGGCTATACTGAGTTAAATTCATGCAGGCAGGCCATGTAAGTAGAATTTTCCCCGCAAATTCCTTCTCCCCGCTTTGTTATAGCTAGATAGCTGCTAGCAGCAGCAAGTCTGATCTTTCACATACCAGTGAAAAGTTGGCTTTGAGGCATTCCCATTTTAAGAAATAATTTACAGCTAATATTTTTCTTGGCACTCTGATGTGATGGATGATGAAATTCAATTTTTGGAGAGAGTTGACATTTATAAAATGGACATAATATTCTTTTGCAATTTATTGATGGTTTCTTTAGTTGGGAGTTGGGAGTATTAAAGCTAGAATGATTGTGTTTGATTGCATTGACGTTCTCATGCAATACAATCTGCAGTTCCAAAACATCTACAATTAAGAGTGGCAATGATTCAGGTATTTTGGGTACCTGACCCTACTCTTTGAACGAACCCTAATAGGATGGGTTCAGTTAATTGAAAAATATAAAAAATACCCGTCATGGCATGGGTTCGGGTAAACAGAGAAACACATCATATGCATCATTTATCAAAGGCCATGTTGTAATGTCTGTGTAACAGGAAAACGACTAAATTATTATTATTATTTTAATGACGATGAAGGCAACCGTGGGGCGGCAACAGCAGCCCTGCATTTTTTATTTTTTATTTTTTAACTCGTTATTTGAATGGGTGTTCTTTACCAAGAAGGTAAGATGGTTTGTTGTTTTTAATCACTTGGAATCTATGTTTGAGTAGTCAGTCAACTAGAGAAAGAAATAAAAATGGTAACCACAACTCTATTTATAAATTCAATTTGCAAATTATTAATTTTAAGAGGTGTCCCGCTCAAGTACTTGTATATGATAAAAGTCACTATCTTTTTTTCAAAAAAAAAGAAAAAAAAAAAAAAAGTCACTATCTATATTGCATACCATTCTTGGTCAAATAATAGAAAAGCATATTTGTAGCAAAAAATTGTACGTCTGAAAACAAAAGAGATCAATTAAGAAAACATCCAACCATCAAAATATACGAAGGAAACGGCTCCATTCCATTGCTGAAGAATCCCCATTTTTCGACGCCGCAACGTGATAAAGTGGAACTATATAAATTCAAGAACGTTACGTTATTCTATGAATAAGATGGAAAATAAATACAGCATCTCAAAAAGGTGAAAACGTGTGCATTACATCATCATCATCATTATTATTATTATTATTATTTGTAGAATATTTTTTTTTAAACGCCAAAACTATAAAATATTTTCGGTGAATGGATATTAAAATATAAAATCTTTTTATATTAATGTAATCAGGGTGTTGAGTATGTAATGTATAATATAAATATAAACGTGTTGTCAAACAATCTCTTTATAGTCTATATAGCACCATATTTGGATAATTGGATTTAATGTATTGATGGAAATTTCATAATAAATAATGAAATATATGCAAATTTAAGTACAAAACTACAAAATATTTTCGTTGAATGGATATTAAATATAAAATATTTGTTATATAACGTGATTCAAGATATTGAGCACAATATAAATATAAATGAGCAATTCAAGTTTCCAACAATCTGTTTAGAGTCTATGTAATTGAGTATATAATTAAGTCTCACATATGTATAATAGTCTTGTATAACATATTCTATTGAAAGGGGTTGGCAATAAATGAACTTATAATTATAGATTATACTATTATAGAATAGATTCATAACATGGAAGGAAGGAACTAATTTGTTTTTTTTTTATCATAAGAAACTACTACGTAATTTGTTATTCTCCCTGTTTTCATTAATTTTTTTTTATTATTTTGACCTGTAAAAGAAAGAATAGTCCGTAATTGATTAGGACCTCACGAGGAAAGGGAAGGGAAGGGACGAATAGACGAAATCCAGGTTGGTCAAATTTGGACGTCGGAACTCGGAACACTCTTTGGTGGAACGGATCGAGACGAAATCTGAGTTTACTTTCGATTTCGGATTGGGAAAATTATTGTGTGTCCCCGCCATAATCCCTGATGGATGGTTGACAATCTGACATCAAAATTGGTATGCGCATATTTCTTCAATCATGGCTGTTCTAATCAATTCCTATATAAATCAATTCCTATATAAACTCTATTTGGCAGTGAAATAAGGTATCTCACCCTGCTGTCTGAGAGAGACCCACCATTTTAGCGCTTTTTTTTTACCTTTCCAGTCGACTTAGACTAGTTGTTTTGTTTCTAAATTCGTCCATAATTTCGCTGACCTTTCCTTCCCCAGTTCTTCCCCTATAAAACTCAGAGACCAAGCCCGCTTTTTCTTCCTTCTGTGCCCAGATTTTTCTCTTCTTTGTTGGTCTCGGATTGAGCCATTTGGGATTCTTCAAGCTTTCTGTGTCCATGGCTTCTTGTCCTTCATCAACAGCTCTTTCTCTCTCCCAGTAAGCTTTTCCTATCCGTTTCTTCTCTTGGGTTTCAATTCGTTTTGCCTTGTATCGCATCAGTCTTTGTCCATCGATGTTGTATTGTAATCTGAGCCGAATGTTATGTTGAGTTCTAATGAATTGCAATGTTTCTTCCTTTATTGCGAGTGTAACTTTATCTCTCTCTCTCTCTCTCTCTCTCTCTGGAGTGTATATTCTGCTTGTTGTATTGTATGGCAATGTTCTTTGATTCAAGTGCTGCTTTTATCATGTGGATCGTATGATGCAAAAGTTGGCACAGGGAAAAAGGATTCGATTTGTTTCCCAAATATATGAAATCCCTGTTTGAACTGACACAAAGAATAATTTTGGAAGGGAAAAATCTCTGCTTTAGTTGTTTATATTTCTTCAAATAGAATTTAGTTTTATATTGAGATATGATCTGTTTGATTTTCTGGTAAATAACTAAATACTGATGTCTGATCCATAATACTTCATCTTTCTTCATGCATCTGGTTTTAAATGATGTATATGATCATATGAATGGAATATATTGATTATATCTGTTCTGTTTAAAATTGAATGAACCTTTTGTCGGCTGGGCTCTGTGATTCATGGTGGTATTAGTTTATTATGCACTTATAATGTGTTTTATGAGTTTTATGGTTCCCTGTTGAAGTTTGAATTTGCATGGTGCCCCAGTTATTCTGTACTTGGGTACTGTGTTGTGATGCCCACCTGATTTTCTTACATGTTTTATAGAGCTTCCAAGGCGTTCAAATTGTCCAATGGACTACGTTGTGGAGTTCCGTGTTCTGCCAGTGGGGCTCCTGGGAAGTCTTTGATTCAACTGAATGGTATAGCGCATCTCAGTATCAAGAGGGATAGTATAATCAGATCTGCATTCCTGTCTGGTGAAGGAGATGTACTTTCTCATACCAATGGTGCTAATGTTGTGGGAAAACGTTCGGTTGTTAGTGGCTTGTCAGTTGGAGTCGAGACAGAACCTGATGCAGTTTCTTTTGGAACACTTGTGGCAGACATCATTGCTACACCGAGTGGCTTCCCTGCTGAGATTGATGACTTTGATTTGGACCGCCCCGCAGAGGCATTCTCATCCATCCCGGAGGCCATTGAAGACATTCGCCAGGGAAAGGTGGGTTTCTTAATGTGCCCTTTTTGCGAGACATTGCTTTCTGTTGCTTATTGTGTTCCTCGTGCAGATGGTGTTGGTTGTAGATGATGAAGACCGAGAAAATGAAGGAGACCTAATAATGGCTGCATCAAAAGTTACACCGGAAGCCATGGCTTTTTTCGTGAAGCATGGCACTGGAATTGTTTGCGTGAGTATGATAGAGGAAGACTTGGAGAGGTTACAGATTCCTTTAATGGTAAATCACAAGGATAACGAGGAGAAACTTTGTACCGCGTTCACAATTTCAGTGGTAAGCAGACTAGGCGCTCGCTGTCTTCATCTTTCTTTCAACGTAATGCTTCCTTTATGTAGTTTTAACAATCCAACTCTGTAGGATGCAAAAAATGGAACGACAACCGGTGTATCAGCTAGTGACAGGGCAACAACAATATTGGCTCTTGCATCCAAAGATTCTAAGCCAGAGGATTTCAACCGACCGGGGCATATATTTCCTTTAAAGTACCGTAATGGAGGGGTTCTAAAACGAGCTGGTCATACTGAAGCATCGGTTGATCTTGCCATGCTAGCTGGTTTGGACCCAGTTGGCGTTCTATGTGAAGTTGTGGATGATGATGGTTCCATGGCTAGACTACCTAAGCTTCGACAATTTGCACAGGAAAATGGCATAAAGATTATATCAATTGACGATTTAATCAGGTATTCTTAACATATTTCTTCATATGATTCCTAATTGTGACTGGCATCTTATAATTTTTGAGTATGTTCACTGCATGCCAATAACCTTTCTGATAACGATCTCTATTTACAGATATCGGAGGAAGAGAGACCAGTTGGTGGAACACGCTTCTGCTGCAAGGATACCTACCATGTGGGGTCCTTTCACTGCCCACTGTTACAGATCAATCTTAGACGGGATAGAACATATTGCGATGGTAAAGGTGAGAACTTTGGGACGATTAAAGATAGTGTGGTCCTAGTCTTAATTAATTTGCACATGCTCAGAATGTGAATCATTGTAGTCGTAGGCATATAAATTTACATTTTGTTTATCAAAATGAATTTTATATTTACTGCAAATGAAGTTCGCTCTGGCCATGTTAGAACTATTACTGCAAGATGTTATACCTTAACTCAACCATCTGATAGTATTGAGCTATAGAGTGATTTGTGTTGTGTATTGACTCATCTCCGGTGAACTTTCTTGGAAATAGGGTGAGATCGGGGATGGGCAAGATGTTCTTGTTCGGGTGCACTCTGAATGCCTTACAGGAGACATATTTGGCTCAGCGAGATGTGATTGTGGTACCCAATTGGCACTTGCTATGCAACAAATCGAAGCTGCTGGTAGGGGCGTATTAGTTTACCTCCGCGGTCATGAAGGAAGAGGCATTGGTTTGGGCCACAAACTTCGCGCTTACAACCTGCAGGATGCAGGGCGTGACACTGTTGAAGCCAACGAGGAACTTGGTTTACCAGTCGATTCAAGAGAGTATGGAATTGGTGCACAGGTACCCTCTCGGCCTCAACCATTCTTCCCCAACATTTTTTCTCATCTCATTTCTTTACTTCCTATCGCTTATTAACAAAGTTCGAAGTTTTAACATTAGCCCAAGAGGCTAAACTCAACTGAGTTATTAATCCAAAGAGAGTTAATAGTTTTGCTTCATTGGTAGCCAATTTGATTCCTAAAAGGGGAGATATGGAAATTGGAATTGGTCCGGTTGTTGGCATTAGTCTACAAGTATTTTGAAAAACCCGTAACCAGTTGAAACACATCCCTCGATTTACCTCCTCTGCCAAGGCTCTGGGGTAGGGGCAAGCGAGGACTCTCGGGATGGTGGTGCAACCCTTTTGAAATCTTGACATGAAACCACTCCTTAACCTATCAGGAGACTAAAACCGAGTTCTTTTATGCAGATACTAAGGGATCTTGGAGTCAGAACTATGAAGTTGATGACAAACAACCCTGCAAAATACAGTGGTTTGAAAGGCTATGGTCTTGCAGTTGCAGGCAGGGTTGCTCTCCTCACTCCAATTACAAAAGACAACAAGAAATACCTGGAAACAAAGCGCGCGAAAATGGGTCATATTTACGGCATGAACTTCAACAATATTATAAGCAGCAGCAAGAGCAACAACAATGGCAGTGAAACAAGCTCTGAAAACACCTCTGCTTTAACTCAGTCCTCATAACTTTCAAGCAATCAAACTAACAGAAGATGTGGCTTACTCTCTTAAGCTTGGTTGGTATTATCATTCAGATTCTTGTACTGGATTAGGGACAGCAGAATTCTTCACCCCCAAGATTTCATTTATTCACATTTGTTTGGAATCACAGTTCTAATCCTGGCTGGGGGGATAAGTGGATAACTTATCATTCTTTTTCCCTTGAGATGTACTCCCTTTTTTCAATACAAATGCTCATCTTTATCCTATTGATGAAATGTTCAACAAAAACTGTCATATTCAACAATGCTTATAGCTTCTTTACATAAAGATGTTCTTTAAATATAGCTTTGAAATAGAATATTTATTCATTTAATGCTCATCTTCCATAACTTTCTTTTATTATATATATGACCAAATTTTAGCCATTAGTGGTTGAAAATTGGGAAACATGATAATGACCTAATTGTTCGATAAAAGGTTAATAATAGTAATAATTATATAAAGGTCTATAATCAGGTACAAATAGGCCTTAATGTGTGAACTTGTGAACTACTAAAAGATTGCACTGCAATTACTACATAATTTCACATAATTGTACATGTGCGAATTTACAAACTACAGAAGAATTGCACAACTATTATATAATTACACTGCATTGGATGCAATTGCACGGATCTAGGCATTCGTTGCGGTGTCTCTCGAGGCATGTCGTCTAGGAGTCGTGATGTCTTTCTAGGAGTTGCGATGTCTTTCAGTAGTTCGCAGATTCAGCAAGATTGGTCTCTCCAGGCGGCATATCTGGGAGTGGATTCGTAGGTTAAGGCTGGTTCGTATCTGAGTAGAAATAATTATATATATATGCAGGGGAGAATTATTAAGTGGAAGTGAAGGCTATAATATGAGGGTCTTGTTCAAGTAGTTGCATTTTGTCTTCATCCATGGACACCCAAACGTCTATGCCCTCATCACCGCCGCTGCTATCCATCAAGACGAACATTTCAGAGCGATTATCGACGCTGACGCATGCCGGCTTTCCCCACCCGAAATCCGCCTCGTACAGCGCAAATCTGCACCAGCTCGAGCAAATGAAGGCGTCCACTTCTTCTCCTCCATGCCCGCCTGCCGCCATGGTTTCCTGCACCTCCTTGAACGCTTTAATGGCCGCCAGCGAGATCTCATCGCCGCTGCCGTGCTGAACAAGGTTGAGCATGGTTTGCATGGCGTCCGTGATGGGACCCACCAGATCCTGCCACGTAAGCGTGGCTTTATTATTATCCTCGTTGTTTGCTGCAGGCTTGAAATGAGCTACGAATGGAGTCCAGAAGTTTCCGGAAGAGTCGTTGGAGATGGCGGGAAAAGATGTTCTCCCGCGCAGATTCATCGCCGGAGATAAGAGGGAAGGTCTCAAGCGCGTGTGCCTAATCGCCGCCGTGGCTCCGATCAACGCCTTCCAGAAAACCGCCGTCACGAGAGTCACTCGCGACGGTGTTCTCACACTAGCTCCGCCGCCATTCACCTTGGAAATATACTCCTTGAACTCGGTTCTCATAGACGATACGTCCCGCGCATTTAAAACAAATCTTCTCGTCACAACTTCCATGTCGTGCCCTAGCGGCGGCATTTCAACCGGAAAGTTCTTTACGGGGAAGAAAGATCCCCCGTTGAAACTCAACCGTTGCAGCTCCACTTTATCGTCTCCGGTGATCTGCAAATTGCCTTTAGCCCCAATAAAATGTTTGGAACGGCCCACCCATGCATTTATAAACTCGATTGTGGTGTGACTATCTGCAATCTTATGCCAAACACAAACCCCAATCGCCGCCCCGCCGCACTTGAATAAGTTAACCTGGATCGCCACCAACGGAGTACTACTATTCCCGGCCAAATCACCGCAGCCGCCGTCGGGGAACGGGCCTGCTACGCCCAGATGAGGCAATAGTATATATTGGTCCTGTTTGGTAAAATAGTTAGTCGTCAATTTTAACTTATTTAATATTATTAACTATTTGACTTGATTAAAAAATTAATATACATGTTAAGTTAATTAACACTTTATAATTCTAACATGTTAAAATTTAAACAATTGCTCAAAATTACATTTTTAATTTATTTTTTGGTAAAAAAAATTATATCAATTAACTATCAGCTAACCATTCATTTGCTAAACATTTTTTAAAAAATTAATTAATGTTATAACTAATTATACACTCTATAACATTTACCAAACAAGGCCGTTGACCGTGAAGATGATCGAGAAAGTCAACGATCCTGCACCCTTCCACTTCCACTTCTGCGTATCCAACGCCTTGGTCGTCGCACTTGACTGAACGGTCGTCTCTGTCATATCTTCCGGCGAGCGGATAGAACGCGGTTAAGGTGTCGGCCAGTGATTTTTGGAGGTGGAGACGTGTTTGGTGGTCGTGCGGCGTTGGTTGATTGATGATGGGGTTGTAGTAGTAGATGATATTTATGTATGTTGAAGGAGAGAGGTTATCTAAAAGGGAGAGGCTGAGGCGGTTGAGATTCTCCGGCGTCGGAGTTGATGGTTTTATCAACTTTTCCGTCAGCAAGCGGGTGTGGATTTCGGCCATGGCAAAGAATTTGGTGATCGATGAAGGCCGGTCGGCAAGGGATATATAAATTAAAGAATGATCGACCATATCCTTTCACATTTTATATATATTATATATTATATTGATTTTAATAGAAAGCAGGCAAAGCAACAACGTTAGCAGCAACGCACACGTAAAACTCACATTCCACCTAATAGTGAGTGTAAACAAATAAATTTTGAATATATATATGGGATTCAAAATTCCTGATACATGTATATATATCAATATGGGATGTGGGTACAAAGCTCTGGATATATAGTTCTCTGATTCTTCAGTTAATGTCTTGAAAACTCCATTGAAGGGCCTCCGGGTTTCAAGTGGCTTGATCTTCAGAGAAGAACTTATATGCTTGTTCTCCTGAAGGGCATCCGGAATTATGTGGCTTGATCTTCAATATGAGGTTTAGATCAACATGATAGGCATGATTTTCAAAGACGAACTTTTACATTTAGGATCATGAGACTTTTATTTTCATGATCATGATATCTAATTCTCTAAATAAGCTACAAAGTTATTTCTATGATTTTTCCTAGGATGAATACATAGAAATAAAATGTCCTATTTATAGAGGTCTATTTATAGCTGTAGGATAAAGAGTTTTGATAGGTTCAAACTCTTTAGATATTATCTAATTAACAAATTAGATAATATCAATATTATCCATATACATTTAAATATACTAATATTGATATTTAGCAAATTTTCAGTGTCAACAAATGCCCCCTCGACACTTGCTTGTACGCCACTTGAGAGCATGTAGTGCAAGGAAGTCTCGACACTACAGTTAAAGATATAAGGCCATTTTAACTCGTGCCAAGGAGATATGGATATGAGGCCGTTTTAACTCGTGTCAAGGAGTTTTGATCGATCAATATGAGGCCATTTTAACTCGTGCCAGGAGCCTTGAACATTAGGCCGTTTTAACTCATGCCAAGGAGTATCATTTAGCTTCCTCCATTTCAAATTTCATATGGGGTTTGCCCCCATATCGGTGCCTATGAAGAGATGAGAGGCAAAGCTGTCTCACCGGGCGTGCCAATTTGTGAACAAAGAAAATTTTGAATGTATATATTTTGGGATTCAAAATTCTAGTTACAATATGTATCAATATGCGGTGTGGGTACAATATCTCTAGTGGCTTGATCTTCAAAGAAGAACTTATATGTTTGTTCTTCTGAAGGGCCTCCGGGTTCAAATGGCTTGATCTTCAATTGGGGATTTTGATCAATATGATAGGCATGGAGGAGCTTGGGACTTTCAAGGTCATGGGTCTTTTATTTTCATGATCATGATCTCTAATTCTCTAAATAAGATTCAAGCTATTTCTATGATTTTTCCTAGGATGAATACATAGAAATAAAAGCTACTATTTATAGGAGTATGATAGAAGAGTTTTGATAAATTCAAACTCTTTTGATATTATCTAATTAACAAATTAGATAATATCAATATTATCCAAATATATATTCAAATCTAATATTCAAATCTAATAAAAACTAATTATATTTGTTAAATTTTCAGTGTCAACAGTGAGATCGAGGCTGATGCGGTCGAGATTCGCCGGCGTCGGAGTTGATGGTTTTATCAACTTTTCCGTCAGCAAGCGGGCCGGGGTTTGATTTCAACCCACTATCTCTACTATCAACTTTCATTAATGAAGAAAGAGGCACGAGACAATGAAATGTTTGAAAGTAGTCTCTTCATTTTATCTGTTATACTTAGTAAAACTAACTCTTTTTTTTTTTTTTGGGTACTTTTTACTTCTTTTTTGTGTTTAATTTTTAAATCGCCCATATCCGTTCACATTATTTATATATTTTGATTGTGAGTCATTTTCATTTTTGATCCTACTGTTATTGGTGCATTGCCAATTTTAGTCCACTTCATTAATTTTTGCCACATTGCGACCAATCTTATTTAGTCCTTGCCAGTTCACCGTTAAAATTTTCGTCAAATGATCATCCAAAACAGGGATATTTTTGGTCTTTTCATGCTTTGGTCATCTCCTTGACCCTTTGTAGTGGTTTTCCTTACACATTTTCATCCAATGACGAGGTCCGACGAAAGCCATGTGAGCCACATTATAAATTCATGGCTTTCGCCGGACCTCTTCATTTGATGAAAATATGTAAGGAAAACCACTACAAAGGTAAAGGAGATTATCAAAGCATGAAAAGACCAAAATACCCCTGTTTTGGACGGTCATTTGACGAAAATTTTAACGGTAGACTAAAAGTGACAACGACTAAATAAAACTGGTCCCAATGTGACAAAAATTAATAAAGTAGACTAAAATTAACAATGCCCCAATAATAGTAGACAAAAAATGGAAATGACTCTTTGATTTTAATATAATGGCCTAAGCTACCACAGTCATCCTAGCAAGCTAGAAAGCAGCCAAACCAACAACAACGTTAGCAGCTACGCATGCACACGTAAAATTCACATTCCACCTAACCTTCTATAAATTCAACGTAGACGATAATCGTGGAGGCTATCAAAACACCCACGTTAGTGGCAAACAAAAGCCAGCTGCCACCACCATATATGATTTGAAGATCATCCACATCCTGTCACAGAGTGTGATCGAACGAATGGATCATACTTTTTATATTAAAAAATTACTAGTTTAATTTATTTCAATTAAACTCATAACAGATATTATATTGGCCGACTTAATTGTATTAATAGGCATGCGATGCCAGTTGCAATTTGCAAATACGGTCCAATCAATAATGCTTTGACCTAGCATCTTAACTCAAGTAAAAGAGATTTGAGTAGCACAACTCTCTTAATATAGTTATTTTTTAATAAGGTCTGATCAAATTAGAGTAGCACAACTCTCTTAATATAGTTATTTTTTAATAAGGTCTGATCAAATTAAAATCAATTGTTATATCATGTACCTTAATCCAAATTAGGTATATAAAGTACGTTAAAATATTATGTATTTTGTGTTAACATATTATATATATATACATTAAGGTAATTATACTCTTAATTTGTTAACATATGTACATACATAATTTGGATCAATGTCTATAAGACTACATATAATGCATGCACGTGTGGTGAACTCTGATTCACAATATAACTTACCGATCAAAACTAATAATCTTCTTTATGTTGGACCATCATAATTCTGATTTATTTATTGCTTTAATAACCTTATTGTTGAATTAATTTTTTTTTCTTTAATTAGAATCAGAATCCTATGTTATAGGGATCATATTTTCATGCTTGATCATACTTTCTAATTGTCTCATACGCTATATAAATGCACTTAGGACAGAGTTTGTAATGACAAGATTGGACAAGACACCGTGTTTAATCATTTATAATAATATTTCTTCCATTCTTTTCTTTCTGTCCAATATCTACTAGTAGGATTGTTGTAACATCAGTTTTAACACACTTTGTCATGCAACTTTATACTTCAATTATTTTACACTCTAGCAATTATTAGTTAACGGATTGTATATAGTAGGCTAGTTAATGATTGTTAGGCTTAATTCAAGCTAGCCATAGTTTTCAATTTCATAATATAAACCCGTTATCTCTACTATCAACTTTCATTAATGAAAGAGACATGAGATAATGAAAGGTGGTTGGAACGTATTATTAATTTAGTCCATTAATTTAGTACGTACTGTTATTTCACAGTCATTTTCCCATTCAACATTACACTTATTAGGAGGCCACACAAGTAATTATAAGCTAAGGATTAACGTGCATGCAACCTTACAAGTAAATTAAATAACTTTCTTGTAATTCTAATCATAAGATTTTATTGGCACTCAGAATAACCTTAATTTGTAATTAAAGTAGTTGAAGAGGTTTACACATCATAACTATAAAATTTTGAGAAAACCTTAAAGAAATTAATCAATACCGATATTTCTTGCATTCGATATAACAGCAAATTAAATGGGGAAGACTTTCTATTTGTATCGGGTCGGTATTGTGTGGGAACATTATTCTCACAATATCTCGTGCAAACTTAAAGTTTTTCTCAATTTTTTTTAAACTTATAACAATAATACAAGAGATACCAATGTTAATCAGCACTAAAAAGTTTAAAATGTCTTAAATTTTCAAGTTGACTGGGCCGAGGATGAGGACCCCTACCCAGGAAAATGACCCCTATTGAGATTGAAAACACGAACGAGAGCCAATGAACATTGGTATCTTTCTTCAAATACGGTCTATTGAATCAATGAGTTAACCCGTGCTTTTGTTGCGGGGTAATTTGATATGGATTCAACGAAAGATTGTGGCGTAAGGTAATTAATTATGGGCTATCAACTAACGACCAACGGTTTAGACGTGTTATAATTAAGGAAAGCAATTGAATATCCATTCCTGCAAGTCTAGTAAATGTTTTGATTTTGACGCAAAACGCCATACATTTGAGTGGTGCTCATCAATTTGTAGCTGTTTTCCCTTGACTAATTTGCCTCTTCTACCTATAACTTGGCCATTCCAATTACTCCTCCGCACTGGCATATACTGCCATGACCGTACCTTAGCCTTAAATTCATTTTACATTCACAAATGCAAATTTTCATTTTTTTTTTTTTTTGTCACGTTTGAATATTTAATTTGTATGAGAAAGGGATGAGATACATTTTATAATTTTGCCAAAAGTCACTAATTCTATTCTATTATACTCTATAGGCTATAGAGTCTACTATACATCTCTATATTTGGAGTATAAAAAACGCTATTTTTTTCTAATTTATATCTGCCCTGCAGTAACGTTTCTTAATCTTGTCGGGAGAATGAGCGCTAGGGTGGGTTTGACGAGTGCCGGTTAGTCCCCGCTACTATATTAGCCGCCCAGAGAATTGGACCGTTTTACGAGTCAACAAGGAACAATCCGAACAAATCTCTTAGCTCCGATCTCCATCAACAAAGAAGAAACGCCCAATCTTCGCCGCCGCCCGTTTCTGATGATCAGGTGGAGAAATGGTTTTCCGGCGAACGAACCAGCTGAATGACTCCGGCCAGATTATCGCCATCAACTGTCCTCACTTTTGTGATCCAAAAACGAACCCTAATGGCCTTTGCCCGCTACCGTGTATACCTTTATGCTTCGCGAATTGCAAATCGACGTTAATGTTACCTCAAGATCCGCCGCCGCCGCCGACGGCGGCGGATTCCGGCGACTTGAATTCCCATCCGGCGAAGCACTTCCGCGCGTCTCTCTTCCTAACAGTCTTTCTCTCCATACTCGCCACCTCTTTCTTCCTATTTTCTTTCTACACCGTTATCAAGCTCTACCGGAATTGGAGGGCCGGCGGCTCAGGGAGATCAGAACGGCATCCCGAAGAAGACGCGCGCGATTTTGTGGATGACGATCACGCGCTTACGGTGGACCATCCTATCTGGTACATCAGAACCGTTGGCCTCCAATCCTCCATCATCAACGCCATCGCCGTCTGCAAGTACAAGAGAGGCGAAGGATTGGTTGAAGGAACAGAGTGCGCTGTCTGCTTGAATGAGTTTCAAGACGACGAAACTCTCCGGCTATTGCCAAAATGCAACCACGCCTTCCATATACCGTGTATTGATACTTGGCTAAGATCTCACACCAATTGCCCCCTCTGCCGTGCCGGCATCGTCTCTAACACGGTGGTTGCCGCCGTGCCGGCCACGGAGCAGAGTTTTCAGAGTTCAGTTCCAGTTCAGGAACCCGAAACCCTAGACGAAGAACAAATTGAGATTGAAGAACTAATTGAAACTGCAGAGATAGAGAGAGAAGCTCGAAACGAAGAAATTAGGGCAAATTATGCAATAGAGGAAGAAAACGAAGCTCAAATCGGAATCAAAAGATCATTTTCACTGGACTCTGTTTCTGCTTTGATGGTTAGTGCTGCAGTGGTTAAAGCTTTTGCAGATGAATCTGCAGGCTCTAAATCTAATACTCAGAAGAAGGCAGAGAAGCAAAAGGGAACTTCATCTTCATCTTCTTCTTCATCATCATCATCATCATCTTCGTCTTCTTCTTTAATGCCTGGATTGATGAAGAGATCACTGTCGTGCGGTGGAAAGGTATTCTCGTCCCGGTACAACAGACGGCCGAGCGCCATTCTTCCTCGTTGAAGCTTTACTTCTTCAGGGGATGAAAAATTCCAGGTTGAAAGTGAAATAGCTTCATGTAATGTAGTGTAAAGGGGATGAACCCTCCATGGTTCTGATCTGAACTATGTAATAAGACAGAAATGGAGGCTGATACCAAAAGTGGAGATCAGCCATTTCTGTCTTCGGAACACACATGATATCCTGTAATTATTAAGAAACATCAAATGTTAATCCATAATCCTTCTTCAATAGTAACATTGTTGGAGTTTGATTTCCATGTTCTTGATCCATATTGCATTGTTTCTTATCATACAACACTGTTTTTCCAAGTATATTATTTTGTGACAAAGCCACAAAGGTGAAATGTTAACCTTGTCCATGCCTTGGCCTGATCAGAGGCAAGATTTTTGCTCATTGTGTAGAGGTAGCTTTCTTCAATTGGAGTGACTCTATAACACAGGATTAACAATTTTCTTAATGTTGTTTAACTGTTCGGTTATTACATAAAAATTATATTTATTACAGTGTACACTCTCAAATAATAATAGTCTATTTCTCTGGTCATTAAAAAAATACTAAATATACAAATCTCATAATTGAAAACTAAAAAGTTGTAATGGGAACATTAGGACATTGTAGAAGTTCTTCACAATATATAATAAAAGGTAATATGAACAACAAAAGATGTAAACCAACAAAAAGGACATGTTGGATAATCAATTGTTGAGTTGTTCAACGATTCCAGCAACCACTTCAAGTAATAAGTGGTTATTAATCAACGGAAGGTTAGAAATATTTAGGACTAAACAACAGCCATGGAAAGCCTCCTGTAGTTATAATGCTCAGGGGTGTGTTTGGTTCGCACATAGAAATCAGAATCAGAATAGTAATGTGTTTTTGCGAAAGCATTATGCATGTTTGGTAGTAGATTGGAATTGGAATAATTATCAATATTTATGTTTGATTACGTATGAACAGGACTTAAAAATTTTTAACGAAAATATCGTGAAAACAATATCTTTAAGTACTTGATACAAAAAGTATAAAAGATCACAAAGAGTTAAACTAAGATGGTTGATAAAAATAAAGAAATTCTTGGTTTCCTTGACAAGACTGTAAAGTTGAGTCCTTTGTGTAATTAAACTATTATCACAGCCACTAATTTAATTAGCCGCTGCATCTTGACTGTCACATAATTCCAACGAAGCTTCATCCTTGAATGTTGAATGGACTTTTTTTATTTTTTATTTTAAACTGAATTTTCATTTTCTTATTGTTTACTTTTTGGAAAATCCACTCACAAACATCAATTACGTATCATTTAAATAGCAGTGCAAAAGTTGGTTTAACAAGTCCACACAACTACTTGAAGAGTTGAAGTAAACCAAAGTCCCAGTCCCAAACTCCCCACTTCTATTCTCTCCATTTTCTCCAGCTTACACCATGGCTGATGCATTGTCCCAACAACAGATCAACGAATTCCGGCAAGCCTTCTGTCTCATCGACAAAGATTCCGATGGTATATATGCTCTACCTTGTTGAAAATATTCGAATTTATAACCACTCAAAAGTGGTGAAAAAGCTAAGATTTTTTATATGAACCAAACATTATATTCCGAACAATTTTCTGACTGCTTGGTGGTCTAAAATTAGGCTATTCTTAGGGTTTAAAAAAATTTCCACCACCTTTCGATGGTGGTCGAAATTTCTGGTCACTTTTATTTGATAATCAGAATTTCAGACCACTTTCAAAGATTTTTTTAAGCCTTTAAATTTCCAACTATTGGTAATAGGAGTTTTATGATTTTCCAGGTGTACTCTGTCACATCAAGAAAATATTTATTGTTTAATAATTTTTAAGTTATTTTTCAAGCATTATATTAAAAGAGAACTATTTGATATGGAAGGGGTGATTACTTTGGAAGAACTAGCAACAATAATTCAGTCTTTAAATGTGCATCCAACTAAGGAAGAGATTCAAGAAATGATAAGAGAGGTTGATGTTAATGGAGATGGGAGCATAGATTTTCAAGAGTTTTTGAATGTCATGGTCAGAAAGATTAAGGTATGAGTGTTGAAAATAACATTAATTACCAGTTTTTAATGACATGTTGACCAACTATATATTGGACTTAATTTCATTTGATTTTGAACAGGAAAGCGTATCAGAAGAGCTCAAAGAAGCATTCAAAGTATTTGACCGTGATCAAGACGGATTTATCTCCGCCAAAGAGGTATATATTCAATACAATTAATAAAATATTAATCGTGATTATATAATATAAACAGATTTATCTCTGCCAAAGAAGTGTATTATGTTGACTTATTTGAGTGTGGATTTGCAGTTAAGAAATGTGATGATGAATTTGGGAGAAAGATTGACAGAAGAGGAGGCTAAACAGATGATCAAAGAGGCAGATGTAGATGGAGATGGACTTGTTAGCTATGAAGAATTTGTGAGGATGATGATGATCATTTCTTATTGATAATATATATAATAATTAATCCATTAATTTGTACATTGACCATGCATACTATGCTATTACCACCCCATGATCAATATAATATTTTAATAATTTTCTTCTTCTTTCTTTTGTTTTGTTTCAGATGTGTAATTTGTTCCGATATATGCAAATTATATTTCGTGCGATGGGTTACAGATATGGTACATATTATATATATAAATATTTTCATATTTTGCAAAAACAAGTTAGGATGGCCGAGTGGTCTAAGGTGTCAGACTCATGTTTTGGTCTTAGAGGGCATGGGTTCAAATCCCACTTTTGACATTTTACATGAAATTAAATTATTTTAATTGAATGATGAAATTTAAAATTTCATATTTTGGCATGTCAATGAGCTTTGGCACTAAAGCAAATTAAAATTGTCAGTTTGTTAATATTCGTAGAATCAAAATCGGTATTTGTTCAAATTACATATTAGTCATCATTATTGATAGTGAAGAATTAATGGAAGGCTAGCAAATAAATAAAAGTCAATAATATAATGAGACAAAATTAAAAGAGTATGATAAAATATAACAATGTCATAATAGTTGGTGACTACAAATGAAATTTGCTCTTACTTACTCAGTGTAAATGCTCAGTGTAAACGTAAACAACTCAAACGCTTCATTACTTACTCATCTCCCTCTCATATTCCATCGTTGAATTAAACAATAATTATGTATTTAGGTAACATAAAACTATATATTATCAAGAAGAACTCAATAAAGAGTGGATTTAACTAACAATATAAGTGAAATAAGAGATTAAAACTATACACGAGTAACTCAATTTTGACTTCTCAAGTACTAAGAGGTTTTGGGATGAATAGATCTTTATGAAATATGTAATTCATATTAGAAAGATTATGTTTGCTTTGCAAAACAAAAGTCAGGATGGCCGAGTGGTCTAAGGCGCCAGACTCAAGTTCTGGTCTTCGTGAGAAGGCGTGGGTTCAAATCCCACTTCTGACATTTTAATCCTCCCCCAATATCAGCCCCTCCTGTGTTTAACTAATACTATTTTAACCCCTTCTCCACACATTAATTACAGAATCCGCCCCTTCTAATTTCAACCCCTCCTGGATTTAACTATTTCTATTTTAACCCCTTCTCTTTACAGTAATTACACAATCCGGGGCATTGAAACAATCATCAGCATTCACCACCAGAGCACTTCCAATGGCTGCTCGCTCCATTTTCTTGGCTCTCACTCGGTACTACGACCTGCCAGTGCCACTATGCTGTCTTTGACTCTTTCTTCTTCATTGATTGATTTTCCGTTTCTCTGACAATATGCAGAAACGCTCGAGGTAGGGAGAGGGCTCTCGGCAGATCCTTTTCCATCCCCACAATCGAAATTGTCTGCGACGATTCCCCGGATTTCGCGGCGGAAGAGACGGGTGAATCCGCTGAGGAAGATGATCTGAAAGCCAGAATCTTTAGGCTGAGACTCCCCAAAAGAAGCGCCACTCACGTCGTTCAGAAATGGATCGACGAAGGTCGCCCTATCACCGCCGCAGACCTCCGTTACATCTCCAAGGAGCTCCGAATGTCCCGCCGTTACAAGCACGCCCTTGAGGTTCTTCTTCCTTTCTGCCCCATAATTCCTCTTTTGGAACAGAAATTAAATGTGCTTTGGATTAAATTTCGTTGGTTTTTCAAATTGAAAGCATGTGGTCAATCTCAACTAATAGTTTGATTGCATATGTTTATATATTATATGCTCAATTCGTCCCACGTGTGCGTGTCAATTAGTTTTTGAGGTCGACCATAATGTGACGCTGAAATTTGAACCATGACCTTTGGCATGGGTGGGCTCTGATACCAAATCGAAGCCTAAGCTAATCATTTATGTTTATAAATTATATGCTCAACATTTTCCATGGCAACGTGCAAGCCTCTGTAAAAAGGAAATCAAAGAACGCAGTCCTCATTGCATTAGCTTAAATCTTTGGTAATGAACTTAAGAAAATGTTTTCTGTAGGTGGGGGAAAAGAATTCAGTTCACAAATGGTTTGTTTATATGGCTTAGCCAAAAGGATTTCACTTATGATCTAAATCTATAAATCATCACGGGAATAGGTAGAACTATTGTTAATGCTGATTTGTTGTGAGCTTATTGATACATAATGGGAATGTGCTATCCAGTGATGAGTTTAATGTTATGTATAGTTTATCTGATAGGGTAAAGTGAGCTGAATACAGAGAGCAGGATTCCGTGACCACATCTCTTATCAATGGTTGTTTGCTCGACTCTAATATGATTTTTAAATTTCTTCTTGTTCAGTCTATAGTTGGTCGTGCAGTGGTATACAAACTCAATAGTTCTAAGTGGTTTTCACTGAGTGCACATTTAAAGTCTTCAAGAGGACGTAGAAGTTCTGAACTTGTTACGAATCCTATTTTTCTCCTGCAATGATATGCTAAAACTTGGCTAAATGTGACTGACTTTTTCCCTGATCTTTGTATTCCCTTTTGGTAATTCTGTAGAATTGTTGCAAAGTATATTTGTTTGCTCTTGCTCTTTAATTGTAATGTTGTGTTTCCTTTATTGTAAGTACTGATTTGCGATAAGCATATACACAGATATCAGAATGGATGGTTTCTAACAATAAGGATGAGATATTGGACTTGGACTATGCGATTCGCATTGACTTGATGACCAAAGTTTTTGGTATTGATGCAGCCGAGCGATACTTTGAAGCTCTTCCCGATGCTGCAAAAACTACTGAAACCTATACCGCCCTCCTCCACTCGTATGCAAGCTCAAGGCTAACAGATAAGGCCAAGGACCTCTACGAGAGAATGAAAGAAGCAAATCTTTCGCTTAGTACCCTCACTTACAACGAGCTACTGACTTTGTACATGTCTGTTGGACAGTTAGAGAAGGTATCTCTCGTCATCAAGGAAATGAAATGCCAAAATGTTGCACCCGATATATTCACGTACAATTTGTGGATTAGTTCATGTGCCGCTGCTTTCAACATTGATGAGGTGAGACAGATTCTCGACGAAATGAGTCTTGACTCTGGCTCTGATGAGTGTTGGACAAGATATGCAAATCTTGTAAGAATATATATCTCCTCGGGTCAACTTGTAAACTCAGAGACGAACTCTTTGGTTGAAACGGAGAAGGGCATCACGCAAAGAGAGTGGATAACTTACGATTTCTTGATTATTCTCTATGGGGGATTGGGAAACAAAGAAAAACTTGATCAGATCTGGAAATCTTTGGCAATGACGAAGCAGAAAATGACTAGTAGAAATTATGTATGCATCATTTCATCATATCTGATGCTGGGGCACATTAGGGAGGTGCGGGAAATTGTTGAGCAATGGAAGCAGTCGGGCATGGTGGAGTTTGATAGATCAAGCTGCAATAGGCTGCTAGAAGCATATTCAGATATCGGGTTGAAAGAGAAAGCTGTTAATTTCCATACCGTTCTGCTTGAAAAGATCCCCGACCTCGTAGATGAATAGCTGAAGCATTTCACAGATCCATGCTGTGATCTTAGCAGAGTTAGAGCAATTCAAGTAGTAACACAATGCAATAAAATGTTGCTTTGAGACTGTCATATGCTTAGGCACTAAAATCTCGGTTTTGGTAGGTCAAAAACTCATCATCCTGCTCTTTGCTTGTGTCAAAAGTGTTTGCTTGAACTTGAAAAAGTGTTGGTGCATTTTCCAGAGGCACAAAAACTATTGAAATCTTCACTAGCTTTGGCTCCATATTCATGTCTTGGAAACTCATCTGTTAAGTACACCATATTATAATGAATGATCATTTTCAATGTTGTACTACAAGTTTTTGTTTAAGGTTGTTTTTTAATATATTGCAAGCTCATTTTTAGTATACTAAATAAAAATGATCTTATAGTATTTTAAAAATGATCATTCAGTATATTAAAAATAAATATTCATCTTGCAATGTGGATCATTGTCTACAATATAATCTATCGGTAGGCAGTCACTAATATGCCCATTAGTCTAAATGTGTTGGATCAACCCTTAGGGCTTGAGGTTTTTTTTTTTTTTTTTTTTTTTTTTTTTAAATAAATATTGTTAACTCATGTGACTTAGATTTATATTGTTTAAATAAAAAATAAAAATCTTCCATTGTATGGAGAAAAAAAAAATTATAAACACTTAGTAATGGTTTTCTTTTGTCATTAGGCAAAAAAGTTGGCATTGTTAAATCATTGTTGAAGGCTAATTTTCATTTAAAAAAAATATTTTTATACTTTTAAATTTGACTTTTGCATTATTAATTTAATTTTGTGTGTAGTTTTAAAATAAAAAACTTTTGTTAGCTAATATTAAATTATTTAAAATAAAATTAATTTAAACGAATAGAACTAAACACATAAAATACGACATAATGGATATAATAATAATCATCACCTACATGAAGCAATAGACCCACAAACATGGAGGAAAGATGGTTCCAAATTAGGGTTTAATCAAATGAAAGATTGGAAGTTATAGCTGTCATCTAAGATGGTAGGATGTCCAAATTGATTGGGTTGGATTCCTAGCACTTTATAATCATTGTATCAAAACATACCTATAATATTACATTTCCCAGCAAGCATAGTGGCATGCCACATGAGGAATGTCCTAACATGAACTTGTTGCATCACCCAACCAATCATTTGTCCCATAATATATTATTCCATCTTTTTACATTGTTTTAACTTTAAAAGCAAAAAAAAAAAAGAAAAAAAAAAGAAAGTAATATGGGGTGTGATTGAGTGAAAGTGACTCATTCCTACTTAACTAAATGTTAAGAGTTTAATTTTTAATTTTTTTAGATATGGAACAGTCTTAAATTTTCAGGCTAGATTTCACATTTAATAAACATTGAGTTTTGGGCTGGAAATTTAGATTATGAATCTATTGAAAACAATGAGTTAAGTTGTTGAAGTGTAATGATAGGAAAGTAAATTTTTAAAATAAAATATGGTGATGGTACAATTTTGGTTAGTGGTCGGGTTAAAAGCGCTGCTTTGAAGAAAACTCAAGGATTAAAAGTGGCTATACCAATAATTTATGTACTGAACCATCAAATAATTGTATATAATTTTAAATACTAAAATTGCAATTTTTTCAAAAAAGATATTTTATTGAAGAAATTACAAGATTTTACACAAGATATTTATGATAAGACTTAAACCCACTTGGAAAAAATATGTTTAAACCCAAATGCAAAAGATTTTTATTTTTTAATTTACAAAAAATTTTGTAATTATTACCTTAAAGCACGCTTTGAGTAAAGTTCACCTTGTAACATTGCTAGTTAACTCAAATTGAGAACGTTAATAGGTAGCTCTCAGCCTCTCACAGGGAATCGAATTTAAAATCTTGTGACTATCAAATCAACTCTCCAACCATCTCGTATGAAGTTGTCACCAAAATATTAGTGACATTATTTTTTAAAATTATTATTACGATTATTTTTTGGATAATTGATTTGACTAAAAAAAAAAAGGTGAACCTTCAATCACCTAGCTTTAATTAATTTTAAGAAAACTATAAGCATTCTTATAATTGTCACGGATAAATGTCACATCACAAACATATAGTAACTATCTAAACATACAATTATATATATTATCATATCACAAACATGCCATTGACATATTAAAAAGATTGTTTGTGAGTGATAAATATATAAGTGTGCAGCACCCGACCCGTCTTCCATTTTAATAACAATTTTAGTAACATTAATTGACATGGTCATATGAGGAAGCATGAGTGGTACTAATCAAGCAAAAGATAACCTTTTCTTCTCACAAGAAATCATAATCCGACAAGACTTTTAAAATGGAAAATTTGTGTAAACAACCAATTCATCAATAAATGAAATACATGATGAAATCGACTACTCACAACCCTTTTTTTTTTTTTTTTCATTTTCAACAAAATATATTATATATTATAACGCCATACATAAAAATATCTCTTCTATAATTAGAAAATGATTCATGCTCAATCACTTATACAACTTATAAAAAATATATATTTTGCTGACTAGAGTCACAAGACGAATTTCACTCAAAACGTGTTTTTCAAGTAGTGGTGGTGAATTTTTTCGTAAATCGAAGTAATTACTAAAAAAAAATTTGCACTTTCAACCCATGCATGGAGTACAATCTAGCAATGCAAGGCCCATAATGAAGATGCTTTCTCCCCACATACATAGAAAACAATCATTATTGCATGGACCATGGTCCACGTGTGGACCAAAAAGAAAATGTACATTATTTTTGTACTGAATGTACATTATTTTTATACTGTAGGTACATTATTTTATGGTACATTATTTTTGTAGTGAAGGTACATTATTTGATATATACTGTCAAATAATGTACCTACAGTACCAAAATAATGTACCTTCAGTATAAAAATAATGTATTTTTTATTTTTAGTCCACACAGCTGTGTGGACCATGGTCCATGCAATAATTTGCCCATAGCAAATCTTACAAGCACTTGCGAGTAGGAGGCTCATGCCACTTGTATTCTGGAGTGAAAACAGAAGAGAAGAATACAAAGGAAGTAACAAAAATTGACCAACTGGGAGTGACTTTAAGGATAAAGATGCCAAGAAAAGGGAGAAATCTCATTAAATGAAAAAGATACATAGCATCAAGAGATGGTGGTGGGCATGGCTGACCATCAATCCACACAATGGCCTACTGAAAACTACAATTTTGATGAATTATGGAACTCAAGAAATCTAACCCTAATCCCGAGCGCTCCCATCTGTCCTTGTCCTTATAGTCTTGATAGATCGAAATGTGTCTCAACTATCTACGTATTTCTCAAAGTATCTGTACAATGGTCGTATGGTGCCAAAAATAGGGTCAATTCTATTCCATACATGTCTCCAGTAAGATCGAATCCTACACCTTACAACCGTCAGACATCAGTAAAGCAAAACTCAGAACTCTTTTTTCGATTGATTAACTAGTTAAACTGTGGTCAAGGGCAGTTTTGTATATTTACTATTTTGGTCACTACAGAGACAATTCAAACAACATTTGGGACCCATGTAAAAAACCTTATTGATGCTACTAAAAGCTTGCATCTTTTACCATTCATCAGAGCTAGCCTCCAAAATCTGTCTGTATTCAATCATTCCTCCTCTTCTGCTTCCACAATATTCTTTTTGAAACACAAGTAAAAATAAAATAAAAAATAAAAAAATTTCTTACAACTTGACTCATCTGTGTAAGCTTTACCACATATATCAGACACTGATCAAGAATTGCAGGAAAAAAAAAGCATTTTTTCCCTCAGTACAATAAAACTGTGGTCCATGTTCCAGCAGAGGATCATAAATTTGACATGTCCACATGCAGCAATAAAACCAAACTAAATCAAGATTCAAGAATGTTTTCTGATTGGATAGAGATTTTTTTTTTTAATAAAAAAAAAAGAGTTTAAAGAAGTGAAGATAAAATAGACAGAAGAAAAAAAGAGAGAATTTTTGAGTGTATAATCAGTGAAGTGATCCAAAACTACAGGAGTAGTTGGAGTGTCTGCCCATGACTTCACAGCCTGTAAGAAGGCTCAAACATCAGTGAGAAGCCGACAGTTAGAGATAATTGCAAGCATCCCCATGTGGGATTCTTCCTTTTTAACTCATCACTCCTGCTTGCCTGCTTTCTCAGCTATGCTTCTTCTGCTCCCCTTTATCTCAACTTGTGTTCTTTCTCTCTGAATGAGCGAGAGCCCGCTTTCTTGGGGAGATTTCAGCTCTACTTTTTCGTGTTTCTCACCATGTGGGAGTCGGAGAGTGAGTCTGTCAGTGGCCGAGACTATGGCAATGGAGTCCTCACTGCAACCAAGCCCGGTGTCAAGACTGATGGCTTTGAGCAAAGAGGTCAATCTTGGTATGTATAAATAAAGCACTGCAGGATATGATAGTATCATAGTAGTAGCTTTGATTGATTACTGTTCTGCAATGTCTGAATTGTTTTCTTGATGATAGGTATGTTGCAACTGATATCCCAAGTGACTTGTTGGTCCAAATTGGAGATGCCAATTTCCATTTACACAAGGTAGCTACTTCAATTCTTCTTTTTTCTTCAATTCTCTCTGATTCTGGTTTAGAACTTAGAAGGTTTAAAGATTCTGCAGTTTTTTGGTGGCTCTCTAACTGTTCCCCTCTCAATGTTCTCAAGTATCCACTGCTTTCCCGGAGTGGAAAATTGAACAGAATTATATACGAATCGAGGGATGCAGATTTGAGCAAGATAGTCCTGGATGATCTTCCTGGGGGACCTGAGGCCTTTGAGCTAGCTGCAAAGTTCTGCTATGGAATTGCTGTTGATCTAACGGCGACTAATATATCCGGCTTGAGATGCACAGCGGAGTATCTTGAAATGACAGAGGATTTGGAAGAAGGCAACCTGATATTCAAGACTGAAGCTTTTCTCAGCTATGTAGTCCTGTCATCATGGAGAGATTCCATAGTGGTACTAAAAAGCTGCGAAAAGCTATCCCCGTGGGCGGAGAATCTCCAGATTGTGAGGAGATGCAGTGAGTCCATTGCGTGGAAAGCCAGTGCGAATCCGAAAGGGATAAGGTGGCAGTACACGGGGAAACATGCAGTGGTTTCGAGCCCGAAATGGAATGAAGTGAAGGACGCTAGCCCGAGTAGGATCCAGCAAGTGCCTCCAGATTGGTGGTTTGAGGATGTCTCAATTCTGAGGATTGATCACTTTGTGAGAGTCATCACTGCCATCAAGGTAAAGGGCATGAGGCACGAGCTGATCGGGGCATCCATAATGCACTATGCAGCTAAATGGCTCCCCGGTTTGATCAAAGAGGGGCCTGCAGGAGGATCTGTTGACGAAGGCAGCAATAGCAATAGCAGCACGAGTAATGGGAGTGGAAGCGGGTGGAAAGGCGGGGGGCTATACATGGTTGTGGCGGGAACTAGAGAGGACACGCCCACCGTTCATGCTAAAGATCAAAGGATGATCATCGAGAGCCTAATCAGCATAATCCCGCCACAGAAAGACAGCGTTTCCTGCAGCTTCCTTCTCCGCCTGCTGAGAATGGCAAGCATGCTCAAAGTGGCCCCCGCTTTGGTTACAGAATTGGAGAAGCGGGTCGGGATGCAATTCGAGCAGGCCACATTGGCAGACCTTCTCATCCCTTCCTACAACAAGACTGAGACTTTGTATGATGTTGACCTTGTTCAGAGGCTTTTGGAGCATTTTCTTGTTCAGGAACAGACCGAGAGCTCTAGTCCTAGCAGAAACTCGTTTTCTGATAAACATCTGCACGATGGAAGCCAACGGGGATCGAATTTGAACGCCAAGATGAGAGTTGCAAGGCTTGTAGACAGTTATCTAACTGAAGTGTCAAGAGACAGAAACCTTTCCTTGACTAAATTTCAAGTCCTGGCTGAGGCTTTACCCGAATCAGCAAGAACCTGTGATGATGGCCTGTATAGAGCCATAGACTCCTATCTTAAGGTAATTCAGAACATCTGTTCTGTTCAAGTTTAAGTAATCCTAAAAAAGCATTATATGATTCAGTTTTTTGGAATTGGCAGGCTCATCCAACGCTCTCAGAACACGAGAGGAAGAGGCTATGTCGAGTCATGGATTGCCAGAAGCTCTCGATTGATGCGTGCATGCACGCAGCTCAGAACGAGAGGCTTCCACTCAGAATTGTGGTGCAGGTCCTCTTCTCCGAGCAGGTGAAGATAAGTAACGCGATAGCCAACAGCTCCCTCAAGGATGCCGGGGACTCTCACTATCAGCCTCTCGTGTCAAACCGGAAAACCTTGCTAGAAGCAACGCCACAGTCTTTTCAGGAAGGGTGGACTGCAGCCAAGAAGGACATCAACACGCTCAAGTTTGAGCTAGAGAACGTCAAGGCCAAGTACGTTGAGCTCCAGAACGAGATGGATATCTTGCAGAGGCAATTCGATAAGCTCACAAAACCAAAACAGGCCTCGGCCTGGACTGCAGGGTGGAAAAAACTGAGCAAGCTCACCAAGATGACACATCTCGAGAACCATGATTTGGGGCCTCAAGTTCCAAACTCAGAACAGACTCGAAAGACGCCTAGAAGGTGGAGAAATTCCATTTCCTAAGTCCCGCCTTCCCAGTTTGGCCTAAGTTCCCTCCCTAGTGTTCTATTTTCTGTCCTTATTCTCCTTTATCGCACAAGTGCATCAGAAGATTTCATTTTTTTTTCCCGCTATAGAAAACACCTGAGACCATAGCATCAGTTTTATCATCAATTTCATGTTCTTTATAGAGTTGATTGATCTCCCTGTAATCACTACCTTCATAAATTCATATTTTTAGCTGCATCAAGTGAAACTCATATTGTTATCACCATCAGAACCTATCCAATCCCCATCCTATTATTCAATTATCTGCTGAAAACCGATACTGTTATCAGCATCAGAGCCTATCCAATCCCATCCTACTATTCAAATAGTCACTCTTGGATGCTAAGGAATGGCTAGATTTCAGATCTTGACAGTCAAATCAAAGAACCAATCAACCAACTACTTAAACAAGGCCATGACTAGATTTGCTTGGCCAGTGGCCATAAATGGTGCTGCTACTGTATGCAGACCCATTTGACAGCAACAACCATGAATCAGACCTACCACCTTAAAGCACATATATATTTTACCAACAGAGGTATGTATTTAGCGACATATCTTGTCAATCAAATGTTATGCTGACACAACAAGAATCGTGAAGGGATGGGAAAACAATAAGATTCTAAAACAGCCTAGACGGTCTAAATTCAATTCATAAGAGTAAGCAGCATGTCACTGATATTGACAGCAAAATAATCTAGTTTAAGTGAAGGTAAGATAATGGTGGTGACGTGTGACAAAAGCTGAACGCTTGGCCCTCTTCGTTGTTCAGCAGGCAATGAATAACCTAAAAATATCCCGAGAAGTAAAAAACATATCAACAACCATTGGAACAACGACTTTCTTTATAAACCTGATTTGGGTACTAAACATCATCTTTAGATGGCATGATCATTGATCAAGGATTTATCGTGTATAAGCTGCAGGCTGTTTGCAGTTACACTATCATATCTAATCTAATGTAATGCCATTGAAGATTGCAAGAAAACAAGGTTCCAGTTGAATAAAAGCCGAACAAACAGATAGTCCATAAAATGTTTGCTTGCAAAGAGTCTCATTTAATAAATTGTATGATAGTTGAATTGTTTCAGTAATACAAACAGTAAATTATGAGTTGCTACATCCAAGTTAGGTGGGAAAAGCCAAAAATCAATTGTCTTACAATGATATGATAGAATGAGGAAGAAGGCAGTTACATCTGATGATTGAACATAAAACACAATCATATGAGCACAACTATGAACAAAATATCAATGTCGCTATCTTCATCAAATTTAGCAGTTCTGAACACAATTACTGGGAAAAAGCATAAGCGACTTACCAATTTCCCGAGAAAGATGGATGCTGCTGTGCTTAGTGCCAACCCACTCCGCCTTTCAATCCCGCCTGCTGGTAAATTTGCTCGATCTTTTAGGTAGCTTGCAGATAGATGGCATTTACCATTGCTGTCATTTTCGAAATATCCAATCTTGACAGTCAGTTTTTTACCTTCTTTTATCATGCAGTACAAGATGTCATCAAAATACAGGCAGTAATGGCACCCCTTGAATCAAAGTTGTGATGATCTTGTCATTGGACCAGTTCAACCACTTTCTACTTTTGGGAATTATAGCATTTCTATAGCCATCTGTCAATTACTATACAGGAATCAAATCTTAGAGGAAGTACTGTACATATAGGGATTCATTTTTCCCTTCCATGTCAGCAATCATTGTAAGAAAATGAGGCATATATGAAGTGTTGTTAAATTACCAAGAATGGATGTGTAATAGGCATAATATCCTTCAAAGAATCACAACAAAATTGCATTCCTTTTTTTATATTAATTTTTTTAGTTTTCATGTATGTGAGTGAAGGGGCCATTTTTTGGTGGAATTTAACTATATGTATGAGTTTACATATCTTAAATACAAAATATAAATCTATGGGTGTTGATCATGGTTTCTGACCCGCAGCCAGCCTAAATTGTCCATAGCTAATCAGTTCGACAAAGGTAAAGGATAAACCAGATTAAATTACCCTAACCGGCTCAGACCAACCAAGAAGGCCAATAGACAACTTTCACGGGAGTTAAACTTGGAACTTTATGGTTACCGAGCCAACTATTCGACCAACTTGGAGTTGTCGTCCATTATACAACTACTGTGAAAATTTATTAGTGACATAGAAAAAAAGCACACTGCCATATCCACAAAGATTCAACATTCAATTATAACAGCAATAATGATAGCAGAAGGACCCAGGGAGGGTCCATCAGTACTCAAAAAGACCCAGAAGCCACAACTCACGGACTCACAGTACAAAAGCTCACAAGTGAAAAAAGAAAGAAAGAAAAAAACCAGACTTTGAAGACAAGATCTTATCATTGATGGCCATCCAACTTTCTTGATAAATCTTTTCATGGAGGCAAGCCATCACTCCTGTATGCTCTCTTCTTTGTACCATTAGGGCGGTGCCACCAAAGAAGATAAAAGATGATGATTCACAAAAGACACAACATCAAGAAGCTGCAAATTGGATTGGTGCTGGAAGGTGGGTCCTGTCATTGCAATCACTGTATGCGCATGCACTCAATCCATGGGGAAAAATTGATTCTTTTTTGGGGGGGAGAAAAGGGCTCTTCATTGAATTTACAGCACAGCACTGCACTTCCATAACCCATGCGCTAAAATGTGATGCCTTTAAATCCTTAAAGCTTAAAAATAATCATTTCTTGGAAACACATAATCAAGATCAGCCCATTTTTTGCCCTCACCCTCTGCTAGAACTGCACCAGACACCTCCAATGGACTGCTGGGTGGAACAGGGCTGGGCTCGAGTCCCAGCTCTTTAGCCTTGAGTCTCAAATGCTTCAAGTAATCTATTGCTTCATCGAAAATGGACAGTGGATCCTTGCTCTTTAGGCCAGGGATAATGGTTTCAAGAATTTTCAACATCTCGTGGATTTTAGCCTTCTTTTTGCTGGCGTGGGAATGGGGACTTTGTTCCTGACCTTTAAACTCGGTGCCCTTAACACAACTTGATCCTGTATCGTCATCATCATCATCATCATACCTGTGGGATCTACGCAGTTGCACTGAACTTGCAGTGTCTTTCAATGATGACTTCCTGTACCCACCATCATGCAGCTTTTGCCTCTTTGATGAGCCATCACTACTAGCAATGTCCCCGGTCAGTTCCCCGAATTGAGCATGCTCGTGGCAGCGCCCTTGAACTGGGAACGGGGAGTGGCCCGTGCTAGTTACTTCATCATCCTCGCCATCAACATCCCCATCATCAGAGTAGAGTAATGCATTGATTTCTTCTGTGTCTTCAGGCCTTTCGCTTCCATAACTGTTACTGTAACTCCTATCCAATTGTTCTTGAATAATGAGTTTCCCGGGAGACCTGTGCTCAACGAGAGCTGTCAACTTTCCATGCCCCAGACCATTATCATCAAAATCAGAAGTTTTTCTAGACAAAAGCTCATTCCGAGGAGGGAACGATGGACTAAAAAACAGCCTTGTTTGATCTCCAGAGTGATCAAAAATGAGAAATTTTTTCCCACATGCAGAAGTTGGCACAACTTTTCTTCCAATTCCATGGAAAAGAGCAGATTGAGATTCATTCATATACGGGTTTGTGCTCGGAGAAGAGCAGTTTATATGGGTAGGTATTGGCTGGAGAACACCATGAACTCCAATCAACTGGTTTGTTCTCGAATATGGTGATCCAGGGACCAAAGCCGAAATCCCTTGAGAAACAGCATTTGCAGTAAATACATGAGAGTTAAAAGACGATGGCAGATTAGTGTGGTGCATGGGTTCTAAATGCGTGGCAACATGGTTTGAATCGAGTAAATTCCAAGCAGGATAGTGCCAGCAAGGTCGATGCTGCTCGGTGGCCATAACCATTCAATTCAGCCAAAACGAAAACCTACATTCATGGCTTTGATTTAACATTCAAAGTAAGAACTAATATAGTAACTATTAACAAGAGACCTGTCATCATACCTTGGATATTGACTGCTGTTATCCCAAAGCTAATTTCTCTCAGGAATTGAATAAAAATGAAAGGAAAACGACTGTAAACTCGAACTTAACGCAATATTGTGGATGCAAACTTAATTTACGTGACAGGCTTAAGCAATTGACGGAAGTACTCAGCCTGGTAACAAAAGGAAACAACGAAAAGATTACCGAGCTTCCAAGTATCATCACATGGTAATATGGCCCATAGACAGCACAAAAACGAGTTGGTTCATCATAACAAGAATCGAGTAGTGGGACTAGAATTCCCACTTCATTTGCACAAACCTGGCAATTCTGCAATGGTTGAAAGCATGCTATAACTCTAACTATAATCGTCGCTTGTCCTGCAATCCCAGTCTCATGTTTTAAGGCCCGAAATCTCGTCTGACTTGCCGCTTGGCACACCATAACTTCTTTCAATCCTGGACTGAACTTCAAAATCTATGCAAAAAGACTAGTCTGGAGCACAAGACAATTAGACACACAAAACGGAAGGTCGAATTGAACTAAAGCAAGGATGAATTTGTGAAACCTAGGGCTAACTTGAGGCAGACTTTAGAGGTGATGGAATTGGAAATTTCAACAAGAAACAAAGATGGGCATAACAAGAAGAAGAAGAAGAAGACCAAATTTAGTTTCTAAAACTCGGTTATTTAGCTAATCCTATAGATAAAACAAGCAAAGAAAAAAAGATGATTGGCACCCATGGGTAGCTAGTAAAAGGAGGATAGTGAGGGCTGAATAGGTTCACAGAAGAAACATGTTTACAGAATCACCCTGCAATATAGGTTCAAGGAGATAACATAACGAAACACATCAATCGATAGGCCCAGCCACCGCATACTATTCACTTATATACACGCCACAACAGCATACACCAGAGAGATCATTTTTTGTTCACCTGAAATGGTAGCAAGAAAATGCATCAAAAATCATTGAAAAGAGAAGATTGTTGAAACAAAGTCATCTAACTATCACACAGACATTAGACATCTACTCAACTTTACATTAAAATAGGTAAACTGGGGAAAAGGAAAACCCACATTCCTTAATTATTTTTCCTTGCTTTTTCTCTTATAATATCTATTCATAGCTACTTTATTAACCTACTGAAGCACAAAGATTCAATACCGCCACACTAAGGCTCAAACCCATGAGCTCCCGTCTGGGAGAACCACTTCATGATACTTAGACCATAAGGTCATTGGCATTTTGCTTTGCTTTCTTAAGGAATCAAAGAAAAAAAAAACAAATCAAAATTTGAACTTGCCCACAATTTTACAAGAAGGAACAAAAATATGGATTTCAAAGGCAAAAAACTCTAAGCATAGATTCAAGAGCATAAAGAAAGTCCAAGTAAATGAGCTAAAGAATAGCAAATCAAAAAGAACAACAAAATTTTATCATACATTCGATATAATGACTTTAAACAATAACAACACCTACAAATCCATAAAAATAAAGCATCATCAGATTATCAGCTTATATGTCCTTTCAGTTAGTTTAAACTTTCTAGAGAAAGAAAACGAAAAATCATAGTTTTACTTTCTATAATCACATGACAAGGATTTCTTGAGCACCCAACTGAAGATTCAGATGAACCAACAAGAAAACACTAGTTTCAATATGTGAAAAACATAGCTACAGACAGGCAGATACAATGAGTGTGTAATTTCAAGAACAAGAAGGTCTGAAATGGAGGAGATAATTCGAGGAACTAACAGGAAAAATATCTGCAGGGAAGATCGTTTGCCCAGTGCTCAGAAGACCCAAACTTAAACAAATCTGTTAGTGTGAGCTAGATGGGGAAGAAGGACAGGAGAGAAGTGAAGTGAACAGTGAAGCAGAGAGTTGCTGAATGAGGAAAGAAGTAAGGAAACAAAGAGATGGTAAGACTATATAAAAAATTTCTAGTTCAAGAAATTTCAAGGCTTTAAGCCAATGAGACTACCATTAATTTTTAAAAAACTTATGCTTATATCATACAGTAATTAATTACAGCAAATTGTATCCCATATTGACTCAAAAAGTCTAAATATATCTCCTGAGAGTATCTATATTGCAATTAGCACAATTCATATTTTAGACATATATAACTGAATATACAATTACAAATTACATAATTTCATTCCATATTGATTGATAGCACGACTCTAGAGAGCACTTTGAGCAAGTTCTTATCCATATTGAATTAAACTCATTAATATTATTCGAATATAAACTTGATTAGATAAATCATTTCCTTTCAATACTTAGTATAAGGCAAGATTCGAGGGAACTAGATTATCACCCTATTTTCCGTCACAAACTTTAACCATCACTATTAACATTACTTTTAAAATTACTTTTAGAATTTCAATTTCAAAATTTGTATATATGAAATCAATCAGTTGTCCAATCAATATTACTAACTCAATGGGATTTGCCTTGGCATTTTGGAATTGTCACAATCCCCAAGATTCAAATCCCCCAAAAAGAAAAAACAGAAAAGCATACAAAAGATTGAAAATCTCCCACTTTGGAGAGGGTGGTGGAAGCAGCCATCTCCCATGATATCATTTCTATCCCTTTTGTGACTTTGATACTCCATTAGCAGCACCATCATCATTCTAAATCTATCTTTAGACCTCAGCATCTGCCTTTAGGAGGCAACTAACCCCAATCCCACATTGTTCCTCTCTTTTTGAGTAATAAGGAAATCCACCCTAAGACAAACCAGTTTATTTATTTATAATATATCAACTCAAATTAAAAATGTCTATAAGTTATTTTTGTTGGGAATCAAATTTATAACTTTGTAGTTATCAAGTCAACAACATGACTAACTTGGTTGGGGTTGTCTAACATTGTCCATTTCACTATAATTAGTGCATGAGGTGTTCTTGATAATTAAATTATTTTTTTTTAAATAGAGAAATTGCATTTTTGGTCATTCAGTTATACCTATGATACAAACTTAGTCCCTGAGTTATGCATGATCATACTCCTAAGTTATGCACGAAGTGACGATTTTAGTCCCCCAGAGACTATTTCTACCACCAATTTATCACTTAATAAAATGGCTAATTTGGTTCTTCAATGACTAATCTTGTCACTCTATACATAACTTAAGGATTAAAATGGTCACGCATATAACTCATGAACTAAGTATGTACCATGGGTATAACTGGAATACCAAAAAATATAAATTTTCAAAAAGAAAAAAAAAAGGTTTAAGAAAAATAATGATTTAGACCATAGGCAGAAGCAGGTCTAACCACCACATAATTTATCAAATTTGGTATTAATCATGGTTCACAATCTATTAATGTCATGACCCATGATCACCATTCACCAGTCATCGACTGCCACATTGCAGATTAACTTAATCTTGCCCATCTTGCAGGTCTACACTTTGGATGACAAAGGGAACCCAGTCAAAATCAGCATAACTTTGATGATCTAGCTTGTTGATTTATTTAGTTTTGTGTCAATATTCGAGTAGTGGAGTTGACGTTTAGATTTTTTTTTAAGAGTGAAGTATTTTATATTTGAATTTTACCTTATTTATTGAAACGTTGTGATACACCCAGTCATGACATCAGAAGATTACATAGTATCAATTAGGAGAAAATTATGTATTATCAAAAAAATGATTTATCATGTTAAAAAGTTATGAGTCAAACTTTTCATTAAAATATCTGAGTTATTTTTTACTCCGTATCATTTAATTTTAGATGATCATAATTTCGTCCACTGATTAGATCTTAGTCTTTATGTGTGCACAAGTGATCAAATTCAAATCTTTTAGCATTATTGGGTCATCTTTTCTATACATGTTTTCAATAAGATTCAAATCTCACACTTCTACCTCCCGTCATGATATTTAAGTCAGGCTACGCATCACCAGATATTGGGTTTGGTCGTTTGGGCAATGGAAAATTGGGCTCAATGTTGATGGACCAAGAAAGCTGATTTAAAGTTCTACAATTGTTTTTGTTTACCCTAAAAGAGACTACATTTGATCACTCAATCTCAATCCTTAAAGCCCAGATCTCAATTCCCTTGGAGCACAACTTCTATACGGACAGATCTCAATCCTTTTAGATGTACAACTATTTATTTTTTGTGTTGTTTTTACACAACATTTTTAGATGTATAACATGAATATGAATCTTGACTTTAACATTCTAGGTAGTAACTAGTCAAACAAATAACACATTACCAGAAACATCACTGCCAAGAAAAACATACACGAGTAGGGAATCACAACACTTTTTATTATTTGTTTTCCTCCTAGCTTATTCCTAAGGTCCCAAAAGTCCTAAGAAGGATAACAAGGAGGAAAGGGATAACAAAGAACATGAATTATCACAAATTCACAAACACAACCTTTGGCATTATGAGCCTATAATATAGTTATCTGCAGTGCAGATACACTCTGCTCACTAATATAATCTGTATCAACTCCACCATTGATGCACAGCAACTCCCTCCTCTCTCAACCTTCCATGTAATTCCAAGCATTGCCAATAAGCCCTTTGGCTCTGGTTCTCTTCTCCACCTTCATTTTCTTCCCACTGGCTTTTGCACTCCAAGAATAGCTCGTCTACGAGGCATATCGTCCTCTCCCTCACCATTTCCTCCACCACCTCTGCTTCTGCCTTCATCACCACGTAGTCTGCGTCCTTGACAGTGTTTCTCAGCCAGTTAGACAGCCCGAGGCTGCCTTCTCCTGTTTTTGTTTCCTCTGAATCCTCCTCAACTTTGACATCGATGTTGTAGAAATCGAATTCTTGATTGTTTGCAGCTGGGGGGTAGTTGTCACGAAACCATTTCTCTGCGCCGTTCTTGTCATCAGAAATGAAGACTCTTCGAGGGTAGTTCTGGAGCGAATCCCCCATCAAATCCGGGAGGAACTTCATCTTCCTCATGCTCGATTTTGCCAATGCCTTTCTTGGTGGTTCCAGCAAGGCATCCTCCAAGTGTTTCAGCGCTGCTTTCTTGGTTTCTGGTGTAGTTCCACAGATTATCTGCTTTTTTCTCGAATTTGCTACACCATCTGCAGCCAAGCCGTGTTTCCTCATTGCAACCATCGTGCTTTCGAATCTTCGAAGATACACAATTCCATAGTTTCTTGGCTGTAATAGTTCATCCGAGGGGTCATTGCTCAATGGGATGATCATAATGCCACCGGGTTTGAGAATGCGATCGATGAACTTGGTATTCCGGGCGCTTGATCCAATGGCGAAATCGAAGGACTCGTCTGGAATTGAATTGGGAGGACCAGAATCCGACCCAATCACCCACTCAACTTCATTGTCATTCAAGAATTCCAAGTCCAAATCATCAACCAAATCGCCATAGCCAGAGCTCACAATGAGGCCCTTTTGGCCCTTCTTCAGAACACCCTCATCTGCCAAATCACGAAAAAGAATAGGCAGCATGGTGAAATCGCCCTCCTCGGAATACACAACAGCGTCATCAACAACGTTAGAGGAGCCTCTCAGAATCGACCCAATCGAGGGCAGAGTGATAAGAACCATTGCCAAGAACAAGGAGCGTGACATTATCCACAGAAGCCGGTAATCAGGCAGCTTGATTATCAACAGGGATTCCGGATACAACGCTATTCCAACGCCGTGAAAGCCATGGTTTTTCAGCTTCACGCGGCGCTTACCGCCGCCGCCGTACCTACGAGCCAAATCCATCTCAGAGACAATCAGTCGAACACTTGGTGGACAACCGCCAGCAGCCAATAAATTCCAGATCCGCAGGGCAAGAACAAATCTTTCTTGGCAATAGGGAGAATCGGAGTGGGGCAGCAGAAAACCCCGGATCACCAGAATCTCATCCAACTCGGAATTACACAAAGAGAGAGAAGAGAGAGAAGCTAGCTAACAATGGCGAAGAACAAAACAAAAATTTAGCGAGAACAAAACCTGGCAGCGGTGTGATTCCCACCCACCAGGGCAACACGACTGCTTCTAACGCCGCGCCAAAGCGCCAACAAATCCCTAATTCTATCAAACTCCATACCTATCCTCTTCTCCTCCCCTCCAACCCAAAATTCTCATCAGAATTATCTCAGGATCTTCACATAATCACAATCGGAAACACTGAAACACTCAACCACCCGAGCAGGAGGAAAGAAACGGAGAAAAATGGGTGGGGCGTTGAAGGTACAGAAATGCATGTATTTGAAGGAATTGAAGGATGTGATGGGTAGCAGAATTGAAGCTCTGCCTGGTCCGTTGTTTTCTGGACAGTTATTAGCAGTTTCAGTGTCTGCCAGCAATATTAACCACACGTTTCTCCTATAATCCTTCCACATTTAATCTCGCCATATTCACCATTCATGTCATCTCGAGTTTCTCCGACTCCTTGATTAAGCATTTCATTTACCCGCCTTATTACCGTTAGCCGTTCAAAAAAATGTATACTTCCATTTACAAAAACATCTGCACTAATTATCCTAAGGTGTGTTCAAGTAAAGCCTGTATTTTGTTAGTATATAGGCATTTCAATTAGTAGTATGAGTAAAGTTTTAAAAAAAAAAAATCTCTATTCGAGTTTAAAAAAAAAAAAAAAAAAAAAAGATCACAGACCGCCAACAACAGTATAGAAGCAACTTCCTTATGTGCAGTAAACAAATATCTAACCTTTATATTCACTTGAATCACCATAATTTACATCCTCCCTAATATTTCGTCGTCTTGAAATTGAGAAATCAACTTTTGACGGCCTATTTTGATATAATCGATAAAAGAATAAATTATTATAAATTATTCATAATTAACTAGTTCAAATTAAAAAAATTGAATAAACAACTTTTTGAAAAAGAAAAAAAAATGTATATTTACTCATTTAATCACTGTGATCCACACTTTCTACTATACTATTGTATTGTGCAAAAGTAAAAGGAGAATACTATGATGTTTTCCACCCCAGTTCTTCGTCATTACCCACTCTGTCGGTGGATAAAAAAGTGGGTACCACATGATATATATTTATAATATGGTGTCACGGAAAGTTTTTTTTTTTTTTTTTTTAATGATACAAATCATTTCAGTAAAATTGTTTGGAAGGGAAAGCAGAAATAATTGAGGATGGAGTGACGTTTACAGATAGATCCAGCAGCAGCATGCACATGTACTATGTATGGTCCCTTTTCCCTGGGTTCCACTTCCACCATTGTCGTCTGTGTAAAGTATCAATTGTACCAGCTGCATGCATATATATTACTCCTCAGTCCCATCTAATAATGGAGATTGAAACGAGTTATCAATTAGGTAGAGTATTTTTTTTTAATATTAAATTACGAATTTGATTATTGTAAATACTTTTTTGATTATGTTATATACTGATTTTATAGTGCAGATTATATATTTCATTTGAATTTACAAACTATTATACAAGAGTGTACTACATTCTCAAATAATGACTATTGACTTTTTTGTCAACTAATTAATAAATAATGGAGATTGGAGGCTATATATATATATATATGGAAAATTTTCTGCAAAATTAAGGACACAATCAGGAGTATTCAGATCATTTAAAGTCAAAATTTTATGTTGTAGTGGTACTTTGGGTTAGAGATGGCAACAATGTTATCACAGTACACCTGGCCTGGCCACCTGGGCTATGGGCCAACTCTGCACCATGACACCATCTCATATATGAGAAGCTTTAATTATTTTTATTATTTAGTTAGGGAAAATGACACTTTTTATTTTCTTGAATTATATATTTATTGCATTTTTTCACCCTTAATTATTTGTGTGTTCACATTAACTCCATCAATTATTTTACAAGTGGTGATTCCTATTTCAATGTTAAGCGCAGCTAATATTAGTAAAGACTTAACTAAACACAAATAATTAAGATTCACTATATCATTTTCATGTGCAAATATATAGTATGTTTGGTTTTCATGAATGGCTAGCCATTACATAGATATATTTTAATAGCAACAGAGTAATGTTAATAATGAAACACAACACGTACATTTTTACATACAAATGTGCACGATATGCATGCACGTAAATATTATTCACTGGTTCAATAATATGGGAGTATAAATGAAATGTAAAATAAGTATAAGATGCATGTATAATATATCATGAACTGTAAATATTCTGAGAAATGTGGAGAATCTAAACGCATGATGAGCAAGCGTTTAAGAGATCATGGCTTCTTTGGGAGCTCTGGCTTGGGAAATGCAGGCTGCTCAGGTTTTGGGATCTCCGGCACCTGAGGCTTTGGGATTGTAGGTAGCTCTGGTTTTGGAATCTCAGGCACTTGAGGCTTTGGAAGCTCAGGCACTTGAGGCTTTGGAATCTCTGGTAGGTTAGGTTTGGGGATGGGTTGTGGAATTTCTGGCACCTGAGGCTTTGGAATCTCTGGTACTTGAGGTTTGGGAATTTCAGGCATCTTGGGCTGTGGAATTTCTGGCACTTGAGGCTTTGGAATTTCCGGTACTTGAGGTTTCGGGATTTCAAGCATCTTGGGCTGTGGAATTTCTGGCACTTCAGGCTTTGGAATCTCCGGTACTTGAGGTTTGGAGATTTTAGGCATCTTGGGTTTTGGAATTTCCGGAACCTGTGGCTTTGGAACATCTGGTACTTGAGATTTGGGGATTTCAGGCATCTTGAGCTTTGGAATTTCGGGCACCTGTGGCTTTGGAACCTCTGGTACTTGAGGTTTGGCGATTTCAGGCATCTTGGGCTTTGGAATTTCCGGTACCTGTGGCTTTGGAACCTTTGGTACTTGAGGTTTGGCGATTTCAGGCATCTTGGGCTTTGGAATTTCTTGCATTTGAGGCTTTGGAATCTCGGGTACTTGAGGTTTGGGGATTTCAGGCATCTTAGGCTGTGGAATTTCTGGGACCTTAGGCTTCGGAATCTCTGGTACTTGAGGTTTAGGGATTTCAAGCATGTTAGGTTTTGGAATTCCCGGCATTTGAGGTTTTGGAATCTCTGGTATTTGAGGCTTTGGGAACTGTGGCAGCTCAAGTTTGGGAATTTCAGGCAGTTTGGGCTTTGGAATTTCTGGAACCTCAGGCTTTGGTAATGATGGGATTTCAGGCTTAGGAAGTTCCGGCAAGGTTGTCTCGAGAAGGTGTCTGGCCTCGGTTTGAATGGTGCCGATCGCCACCGCTGATAGAGTGATCAAGAAAAGCAAGAGAAAGGATGGGTTGGGATGAAGAGCCATTCTTGGTGATGAAAGGAATTTTCAGAAGATCGAAGATATATATTCTGCTTCTATTTCAGCTTGAATTGGATTGTTATGGCCTGGGTTTGTATCCTCGCAAGTTTATATAGAAGTGGGATATGGAGAACAAGAAGAAGAAAAAATGTGTTAGTTCAACTTCTCAACAACACTAATCTGGAACAGCTAGCGCAGGTCTTCTTTGAGCTTTGAAAAAACGTACCATGCAGGCCAACTACATTATTTTTTCTTGGAAAAAGTGTCAAATAGGCCACTGAATTTATCGCTTTTGTGCTATTAGGCCATTGAACTTAAAAAGTGTGCAATTCAACCATCAAACAAACAAAATTTGTACAATTGGACCATTTTTACAAAAATTTTGTGGTAAAATCCAATTATATTACTAACATATATGTATTAAGAGTAACATTTTCTTCTACCATACTAGTTGGGAGTCAATATTGAAATGTTTTTAATTCAAATTGAATTAAAAAATTTTGTAAAAATAGTCCAATTGCACAAATTTTGCTTGTTTGATGGTTGAATTGCACACGTTTTAAGTTCAATGGCCCAATTGCACAAAAGCAACAAGTTCAGTGGCCTATTTGACACTTTTTCCTTTTTTCTTTGAGACAAAAACTTTTTCAACTCCTTGGCTTCTTCATCACACCTAATACAATTGGTCATGCTGTCCAGGGATCAATTTTAGACAACTTTGGTTGATTTAAGTAGTGATTTTTAGCTCGCAATAATCATAAAACATTACCGCAATGGCAGGCCGGCGTGCTATTTTTAAGGTAGTCGAACTAACTCATAGTTATTTGGATATTATCATATGCATACAAAGTAAAATAAGCAGTTTGTAATTAAAAGAAGCACGTAGGTAGTAGTGTATTCATAGTTTCATACATGCCAGAGAGATCTTTAAAAGTAAAAGCAAAAACAATACTAAAGATTAGACACAATCCGGGCAACAAGATAGAAGCTAGCAAATTCTTAACTTTGTATTACCGAATTAATCTAATCCAATTTTTTTAAGTTAAAAGTTTTAAATCTTTAAAATAATACTTATAATAATAAATTCAATTAAAATAATACCTATAATAATAAATCAATAAGAAAATATACAAATTAAACACAATACAATAACAACACTACAAATATAAAAACACAAATTATAAAGTCCAAACATCCATATATATTTATTTATTTATTTTAATTTTATATATATATATATATATATATATATATATATATATATATATATTTAAAATTTAGGTTACTTGTTCAATTAACCGATAGTTTTAAACGAAATTAACCATTAACTAAAATTTTGTAAATTCTTTTAACAGTTTTATTTTTGGTTAAAAAAAGGTTAACCTAAATTCTTCCCTTAACAAACTGAGGAACCGAAGGCAGCTGTGGAATGGGCAGAGAAGGCAACTCTGGCTGCGGTAAAGACGGCAACTGCGGCTGAGGAAGAGAGGGAAATTGGGGCAGTTCTGCGGCCGGAAGCTTCCACCGTCACAATGCCGCCGGCCATTACGATCATCATCAGAACCGGCAGAATGCACCTGACAGTGTGCGTTTGTGGTGTATGTGCCATTTTTCCTTTAAATTTCTCTTGGTTGTCAGTGTTTGATGAAAGGTTTTGTCTAATAAGGAGATGAAAGGTTTTGTCCAATAAAAGTCCAAACCTGTCATTTTCATTTGGGAGACAAACCATTTGTGGTACAAACAACTGTAGGAAGACATTTGGGATTTCTGCTGCATTGATGGTCTGCAGCTATTTAAGGACCTCAACCTCTCACTGCTCAAACATTCAGTCTCATACACCATCCAGAGAGTATAGAGTAAAAGTGAGGGAAAAATACAGTTCACTCAAGCAAAGGCAGCACTCAGCACAGTTCATTCAGGCAACAACAAACATCAACTATGGCTGGAGGTTAGATCCTATATTATTCAGTTTTAATCTTACATTTGATTCTCTGAGGAGTGATGATTATATATATTCATGATATGATTGAGCTGAGTGGTTTAATTTATTGGCCTTCTTGGATGGTAATCCAAATCTTGGGTTACCATTGGATTACAAAATCTTGGAAGTTGGCCGCTAGGAAGATGTCTGTGTTGTCTGTCTGAGTCTCATCTAACTGTTATTATTGCCGCAAGAATAATGAGGAAACCACAAACCTTCATTAGCTTGCTAGTGAATAGTCAATGGTTTTCCCTATCACTGTTACTATATTGTCTTAACAACACTCCTGTTTTCTCTCCTATCCTCCTTTGAAATCAACCAATACATGCATGTTTATTGTTCACCGATGAAAAAAATCCATACCCACAAATTTTTAATTCCAAATTAAATAAGAGTGGTTTATTGACCTTAACTTTTTGGTTTGAGCTTATCAATTGTGGTTAATGGATAATGACTAATTTACCTCATTGTGGTCCATCATTTGCTAACTAGCTAGTGTCACAAAGTGAGGTTTACTCAATGCATGCACACTCCCAGATAATAGATGTGGGGTTTCCTGTGAGTTATATTGTATTTAGTTGTTACTATTTATTTGTTATTTCATATTACATGGTATTAATTATAGTGGCTGTAACTTAGTCTTATTAGTATAGCCTATAGAATAGGAAAGTCCTTGTTAGTTAGGGTATGATAAAAGGGACTCTCTATCCTGTAATCATTAACGCAATTAAAACATATTCACTAATCTTTCCTTGTCACTCAAAACAATTCATAATTGAAGAGTTCAAACATGCATGAGCGCCAAGACAACTCCATATATAGTCAAATTTGGCCAATGGTTTTCCCTACAAGTGTTACTATCATCCTTGTTTTCTTTCCTATTCTCCCTTAAAAAATTATAAGATGATGAAACGATGTAAATTGATTGTATAAAATATTATGGGAAGAAATTATTAGTAGTATAAGATATATATAACTCAACAACATAGCCCTATAATCAACACAAAAAGATCAAACACTAAAAAATGCCTATGCTACAATAAAATTCATAGAAGAGTCAAACTTAGAACTTTGTGTTTATTAAGAAAGATTAATTGCCAAACTAATTAAATTTAGTGGTATATTTTGTTGTGTTTATTGTAGGTAGTGGTAAAATGTATTTAACCAGAAAAGATGCAAAATTAGAAGAACATATGAATGAAGATGCATGTAACTATGTAAGTGGCTTGCCGTTTATTCAAATATTATTATATAGCGGAGGCATACAAACTAGTAACACAGTAATACATACACTTGATACATATATAGTATAGCAGAGAGATCCTTAATTACTTAAAACAAAGGGAAAATACTAAACATTTGAAACGAACCGGGCCGGCAAGCCAAGAATGTAGTGCCTATTATGCTATTATTGGAGGCTCTACAATCTCGTCTGCTACCGGCTGAACAGGCCCAAGAGGAAAATCGTCCACGGTGATCGGCGGTGGAACCACATCCGGAACACCTTCTGGGAGCGGCGGAAGCTCGTCCACTAGAGGCGGCGGCACAGGAAGTGTGTCCGGCGTGTCGACGATCTGTAAGAGACTGCGGGCGGCAGAAGCCGTCATTGCGCTGCCGGCGATAGACGCCATTATGATGAGCAGAATTGGCAGGAAACGCAAGAATGCTGCGGTTTTCTGGTGCGCCGCCATTTTTGGGATGATAATCGATCAGTTATAGGGCTCAGGAAGATGGATTTGATTTGTGATGATGAGTTGGTGAATGCATGCATGGGTTTTTATAGAGATTGAGGAAGCCATGCTAGCCACTGTACGAGCCACGAGGGTTAATTATACATGTTAGGGTTGCCTAATTTTGGGCATCTCCTAATTAATTCAAAGGTTGAAATTTTAATTTGCATGATTAATTGGAACCCAGTGACCCGACCCACCATCCGACACCTGTAATTTTGTACCCATACCAACCCTAGGACCGAGCATCCTTGCAACTTCCACTTATTATGTCATAATTAACTTTAAAATTAATAATCGACGTCACATCATTTTCTTTAGGTAACCTTTGATTAACGTAGGCTCTCTCGACTTCTGCATTTCTAAACTTATGCCGAGTTGATTTGACCTCTTAGTACGACCAACTCTAAGATCATCATGCTTTGCTTCAGGTCCGCACTAGGCGTGTTTTGGGCTTAAAAACTGGATCAAGTGGATATCTTTTTTTTTTTTGAAAACCAAGTGGATATCTAATTAATCACAATAGTTTAGAATAATAGATAAATGAATGAAGCTAATACAACCTACAAAGTTGTAAGACATTGCGTGATTAGAATTGAATTTGAATTAATCGCATAAAGGTAATATAAAGGTAAGTATACTATATGTGGTATGAAAAGAAAAAAAAAAATAGCCCGCAGCCATTACGGCATTTTTCAATTAAGAGAGAAAGAAAAATGGTTTGAATAATTAATTATCTGCCGCTCTCTACTCACTAGCAATCTAGCTTGATCGGTTTGTGGTTTTAGGCATAGGCCCAGGCCCAATTCATTATGGGCTTGCATCCCCAACTCTCTTGATAGTGATGATGTTTCATTCCAAGCCCATTACAAAAGTAGGTAATAATATACGACAGAAGGTAACAGTGTAAGTGTGTAACACTGATCGATAATGATACAAATAATTTCATTAAAATTGTTTTGAGGGAAAAATACAAATAATTGAGGATGGAGTGACGTTTACAGATAGACCCAGCAGCAGCATGCACATGTACTATGTATGGTTCCACCATTGTGATTATTTTTTTTTAACTATTTGTAATTCAATTTTTTATGTTGTATTAGTTGTAATTTTCAAAATTATAAGTTTTTAGTTTTGGTTTTGGTTTTGGAAGGACAATCGGTATAAAAAAGAATAATATTACATGTATTCTCAATTTACTCTGGACTCGGATAACATGTTATGATTCATATAGAAAAAGGAATAGATCACATTTTTTATTAATTTTTTCTCTTATATTAATAAAATTATGGCATGTGGTAGGAATTTTACTCCCTTAATTAAGTATATATATCACTTTCCAATGTAAATATAGTATGTTTGGTTTTCATGAATAGCTGGGCACTACATAGATATACTTTAATATGCAAGCACGTAATTATTATTCACTACTGACATACACGAGTACAACTGCGACTCTGAGAGAACAGCATGCACCCATTGGTACAATATGGGAGTGTATACATGAAATGAAATATAAAATACTATAAGATGAATGTATAGTATGGAGAATGATAAGCAAGATGAATGTATACTATAAATAATATGGAGAATCAAGATTCTAAACGCATAATAAGCAAGCGTTTAAGAAATCATGGCTTCTTTGGGAGCTCTGGCTTGGGAAATGCAGGCAACTCAGGTTTTGGAATCTCCGGCACTTGAGGCTTTGGGAGTGTTGGTAGCTCCGGTTTTGGAATCTCAGGCACTTGAGACTTTGGAATCTCTGGTACTTGAGGTTTGGGGATTTCAGGCATCTTGGGCTTTGGAATTTCCGGAACATGGAGTTTTGGGATCTCTGGTAATTGAGGTTTAGGGATTTCAGGCATTTGGGGTTTTGGAATTTCTGGCACCTGAGGCTTTGGAATCTCCGGTTCTTGAGGTTTGGGAATTTCAGGCATCTTCGGCTTTGGAATTTCTGGAACCTGAGGCTTTGGGATCTCTGGTAATTGAGGTTTGGGGATCTCACGCATCTTGGGCTTTGGAATTTCCGGCACCTGAGGAAGCTCTGGTACTTGAGGTTTTGGGAGCTGTGGCAGCTCAGGTTTGGGAATTTCAGGCAGCTTGGGCTTTGGAATTTCTGGGACCTCAGGCTTTGGTAATGTTGGGATTTCAGGCTTAGGAAGTTCCGGCGAGGTTGTCTCCAGAAGGTGTCTGGCCTCGGTTTGAATGGTGTGGATGGCCACCAGTGACAGAGTGATGAAGAAAAGCAAGAAAAAGGATGGTTTGGGATGATGAGCCATTCTTGGTGGTGAAGATATATGTTTTCAGAAGAAGATGGATATATATATTCTGTTTCTATTTCAGCTTGAATTGGATTGTTATGTCCTGGATGGGATTGTATCTGCATGCGCAAGTTTAATTTATATAGAAGTGGGATGCGGAGAACAAGAAGAAGTTGGTAGGAAGAAAAATATAAGTGTTAGCTCAACTTCTCAACAACCTAACACTAATCTGATCGAAAGAATAATCCAGGTGTTAGCTAGTTCTTTGAGCTTTGAATAACGCACCATATATCTAGATCAACTACATTTTCTTTGGATAAAACATTTTCCAACTCCATGGCTTCTTCATCACGGAATACAATTGGTGATTACAATGCAAGCTAAGTGACCTTCTTGATTGATGATTTGACTCTTTTTGCTATATTATCTTATGCTAATTTACTTCTTGTAGTCTTTTACCTGCTAAGATACAAGATTTATTTGATGCGCATCCTTGAATAGTAAAGGTGGATGTTACTTTTCATTAAAAAAAAATAAAAAAATTCATAACTTATTTAAGAATATAACATTTTATCCCGAAAGTGTAGCATCATTCTCTTGTTATAATAAGGTGGTCGAATTGGAGGGAACTTCATTGAAGATAACTAAGAATACAAACTTGTAACTATTAGGTTATGAGTTCAAATCTAAACCCTTTTAGTCTGAACCGATCAATTATGTGCAATTTTACCTGCTTGTAAGAGTTTTCCTCGTCACCCCCAAGGTAGTAGGAATGAATGGGAACTGAGGAATCGAAGCTAAGGCAACGTAACGATGGCACGCAGCTGTGGAATAGTATAGGCAGAGAAACTGACAGTGTGCGTTTGTGGTGTGCCATTTTTGAGTGATGATTATATTCATGATTGAGTGAATGGGTTTTATAGATGACAATGGTAATCCAAATCTTGGGAGTTGGCAGCTAGGAAACTGTATGCTTGTCTGTCGGAGTCTCATCTAACTCGTCATGTTATTATTACCAAAAGAATGAGGAAACCGGAAACCTTAATTAGCTTAGCTTGCTAGTGAATACTCAATGGATGGTTTTCCCATCATTGTTACTATATCAATAAAATTATGGCATGTGGTATGAATTTTAATCTCTTGAGTTCGTATATCATTTTCCAATGTGAATATAGTATGTCTAATTTGATTTTCATGAATAGCTGGCCATTACATAGATATACTTCAATTTAATAGCAACAAGAATAGCGTTAATGAAACACAAGAGGTACTTTTTATAAATACAAATGTGCATGATATGCATGCAGCTAGTTATTATTCACTACTGACATAAACGAGTACAACTGCGATTCTGAGAACAACATGCACCAATTGGTTCAATATGGGAGTGTATACATGAAATGAAATGTAATACTATAAGATGAATGTATTGTATATCATGAAGTGAAAATTCTGGAGAATTTAAGATTCTAAAGGCATGATGATAAGCAAACGTTTAAGAAATCATGGCTTCTTTGGGAGCTCTGGCTTGGGAAATGCAGGCAACTTAGGTTTTGGAATCTCCGGCACTTGGGAAATCTCCGGTATTTGAGGTTTGGGGATTTCAGGCATTTTAGGCTTTGGAATTTCCGGCACCTGAGGCTTTGGAATCTCCGGTACTTGAGGCTTGGGGATTTCAGGCATCTTGGGCTTTGGAATTTCCGGCATTTGAGGTTTTGGAATCTCCGGTACTTGAGGTTTGGGAATTTCAGGCATCTTGGGCTTTGGAATTTCCGGCTCCTGAAGCTTTGGAATCTCTGGTACTTGAGATTTGGGGATTTCAGGCAGCTTGACCTTTGGAATTTCTGGGATCTCAGGCTTTGGTAATGTTGGGATTTCAGGCTTAGGAAGTTCCGGCGAGGTTGTCTCCAGAAGGTGTCTGGCCTCGGTTTGAATGGTGCCGATCGCCACCGTTGACAGAGTGATCAAGAAAAGCAAGAAAAAGGATGGGTTGGTATGATGAGCCATTCTTAGCTTGGTGGTGAAGATATATGTTTCTATTTCAGCTTGAATTGGATTGTTATGTTCTGGGATTGTATCTTTGCAAGTTTATATAGAAGTGGGATGTGGAGAACATGAAGAAGAAGTTGGTAGGTAGAAAAATGTGTTAGTTCAACTTCTCAACAACAATAATCTAAAACAGCTAGCCCATCCAGGTCTTCAATTCTTTGAGCTTTGAAAAACGTAGCATCCAGGCCAACTACATTTTCTTTGTTGGAACAAAACTTTTCCAAACCCTTGGCTTCTTCATCACACCTAATACAATTTTACTAGACTATTAACTTAATAATTATAAAATTACAAGTTCCACGCCCAATGTGAACGGACCTTCTTGATTTTAGCTTATTAGTTATGGTTGAATTTTCCTTATCATTCAAATTTAAATATATACATATATATTTTTCAACTTATTCAAGAATATAATATTTGAGTGAGTGAAATATTATATTATTCTCCCTAAAATGTTAGGAGTTTGGTTATTACTGGCCTGATAGGCATGCTGGTATGTTTAAGGTGGTGGAACTAACTCAGTTATTTAATTTGGATATTATCATATGCATATATACAAATTAAAGTAATTAATTAAGCAGTTTTTAATTAAAAGAAGCATGCAGTAGTACAGTACAGTGTCTTCATAATTTCATACATGGGCGCATAGAGATGTTTAAAAGTAAAAGCAGGAGAAAATTAAAGATTAGACACAATCCGGGCAGCAAGCTAAGATATAGAAGCGAATTGAAGGTGAAAACTGGTCCTTATTTATGGCTTCCGAGAAGCTTTGGATGCTGCAAGTGATGGGTTTGGAAATGTAGGAATGGATGGAAACTGAGGAATCGACGGCAGCGAAGGCAACGATGGGAGCTGTGGAATGGGCAGAGAAGGCAACTCCGGCAGTGGTAAAGTCGGCAACTGCGGCTGCGGCAGTGACGGCAACGTGGGCTGAGGAAGAGAAGGAAAATGGGGCAATTCTACGGGGTGTTGAGGCTCTGAAAGATCAGGCTCATTATCCGGAAGGTCGTCGTCGGCCTGGGTGGCTTCCAGGAGATTACGAGCTTCCACCGACGCCATTTGCCTTACAACACAACTCACCACATTCCTCAGCACATGGGTCTTCACATGGC
>NC_044924.1:1937624-1952767 GCF_003576645.1 Ipomoea triloba | reverse complement strand
ACACTTTGGAGAACCCAGCGGACATGCTTACCAAGCCACTACCTATTGCTAAATTCAAACATTGCTTGAATTTAGTTGGTTGTTCCAGTTGTTAAATTTCTGGTGGATTTGTCCAAGGTGGAGATTGTTAACAATAACATGTGGCCAAATCATTTGCCTTACAACACAACTCACCACATTCCTCAGCACATGGGTCTTCACATGGCTACCCAGATTATTGCCCATACTCCACATGGTTTCCAACTCACACAATCACAAGGACACCCATTTCTAAGTATATATTCCACCATCAGATGCCCTCTTCTGCAACTATAAATAGGGCTCTCCTTTGCAAGAACAAATCATCCCCAACATATCAATTCTCTCTTCTTTCTCTCTAGTTCATTCTCACGTAGGATTTCTTTCATTTGCTAGCTTTCTTTAATTTCCAATTTAAGCTTAGCAATTTATATATTGTAATATTTCCTTTACAATAATTATAGAGAGTTATATTTCCAATCTCCCCAAAATTAATATTCCATTATTTGTCATTTTATATTTCTCCCATATTATTACTTCCTACAATAATTCTCAATTCGCGATCACCGTACCCGCTTCCGCAGTGCTTGTTAATTCATTCCCTAACATTCTGAGAACAACATGCACCAATTGGTTCAATATGGGAGTGATTCTGAGAACAACATGCACCAATTGGTTCAATATGGGAGTGTATACATGAAATGAAATGTAATACTATAAGATGAATGTATTGTATATCATGAAGTGAAAATTCTGGAGAATTTAAGATTCTAAAGGCATGATGATAAGCAAACGTTTAAGAAATCATGGCTTCTTTGGGAGCTCTGGCTTGGGAAATGCAGGCAACTTAGGTTTTGGAATCTCCGGCACTTGGGAAATCTCCGGTATTTGAGGTTTGGGGATTTCAGGCATTTTAGGCTTTGGAATTTCCGGCACCTGAGGCTTTGGAATCTCCGGTACTTGAGGCTTGGGGATTTCAGGCATCTTGGGCTTTGGAATTTCCGGCATTTGAGGTTTTGGAATCTCCGGTACTTGAGGTTTGGGAATTTCAGGCATCTTGGGCTTTGGAATTTCCGGCTCCTGAAGCTTTGGAATCTCTGGTACTTGAGATTTGGGGATTTCAGGCAGCTTGACCTTTGGAATTTCTGGGATCTCAGGCTTTGGTAATGTTGGGATTTCAGGCTTAGGAAGTTCCGGCGAGGTTGTCTCCAGAAGGTGTCTGGCCTCGGTTTGAATGGTGCCGATCGCCACCGTTGACAGAGTGATCAAGAAAAGCAAGAAAAAGGATGGGTTGGTATGATGAGCCATTCTTAGCTTGGTGGTGAAGATATATGTTTCTATTTCAGCTTGAATTGGATTGTTATGTTCTGGGATTGTATCTTTGCAAGTTTATATAGAAGTGGGATGTGGAGAACATGAAGAAGAAGTTGGTAGGTAGAAAAATGTGTTAGTTCAACTTCTCAACAACAATAATCTAAAACAGCTAGCCCATCCAGGTCTTCAATTCTTTGAGCTTTGAAAAACGTAGCATCCAGGCCAACTACATTTTCTTTGTTGGAACAAAACTTTTCCAAACCCTTGGCTTCTTCATCACACCTAATACAATTTTACTAGACTATTAACTTAATAATTATAAAATTACAAGTTCCACGCCCAATGTGAACGGACCTTCTTGATTTTAGCTTATTAGTTATGGTTGAATTTTCCTTATCATTCAAATTTAAATATATACATATATATTTTTCAACTTATTCAAGAATATAATATTTGAGTGAGTGAAATATTATATTATTCTCCCTAAAATGTTAGGAGTTTGGTTATTACTGGCCTGATAGGCATGCTGGTATGTTTAAGGTGGTGGAACTAACTCAGTTATTTAATTTGGATATTATCATATGCATATATACAAATTAAAGTAATTAATTAAGCAGTTTTTAATTAAAAGAAGCATGCAGTAGTACAGTACAGTGTCTTCATAATTTCATACATGGGCGCATAGAGATGTTTAAAAGTAAAAGCAGGAGAAAATTAAAGATTAGACACAATCCGGGCAGCAAGCTAAGATATAGAAGCGAATTGAAGGTGAAAACTGGTCCTTATTTATGGCTTCCGAGAAGCTTTGGATGCTGCAAGTGATGGGTTTGGAAATGTAGGAATGGATGGAAACTGAGGAATCGACGGCAGCGAAGGCAACGATGGGAGCTGTGGAATGGGCAGAGAAGGCAACTCCGGCAGTGGTAAAGTCGGCAACTGCGGCTGCGGCAGTGACGGCAACGTGGGCTGAGGAAGAGAAGGAAAATGGGGCAATTCTACGGGGTGTTGAGGCTCTGAAAGATCAGGCTCATTATCCGGAAGNAAGCTTTGGATGCTGCAAGTGATGGGTTTGGAAATGTAGGAATGGATGGAAACTGAGGAATCGACGGCAGCGAAGGCAACGATGGGAGCTGTGGAATGGGCAGAGAAGGCAACTCCGGCAGTGGTAAAGTCGGCAACTGCGGCTGCGGCAGTGACGGCAACGTGGGCTGAGGAAGAGAAGGAAAATGGGGCAATTCTACGGGGTGTTGAGGCTCTGAAAGATCAGGCTCATTATCCGGAAGGTCGTCGTCGGCCTGGGTGGCTTCCAGGAGATTACGAGCTTCCACCGACGCCATTTGCCTTACAACACAACTCACCACATTCCTCAGCACATGGGTCTTCACATGGCTACCCAGATTATTGCCCATACTCCACGTGGTTTCCAACTCACACAATCACAAGGACACCCATTTCTAAGTATATATTCCACCATCAGATGCCATCTTCTGCAACTATAAATAGGGCTCTCCTTTGCAAGAACAAATCATCCCCAACATATCAATTCTCTCTTCTTTCTCTCTAGTTCATTCTCACGTAGGATTTCTTTCATTTGCTAGCTTTCTTTAATTTCCAATTTAAGCTTAGCAATTTATATATTGTAATATTTCCTTTACAATAATTATAGAGAGTTATATTTCCAATCTCCCCAAAATTAATATTCCATTATTTGTCATTTTATATTTCTCCCATATTATTACTTCCTACAATAATTCTCAATTCGCGATCACCGTACCCGCTTCCGCAGTGCTTGTTAATTCATTCCCTAACAAGTGGTATCAGAGCGGTTTAATTGAGAATTATTTTCAAAGATGTCAACTGTCACCAAGTTTGATGTCGAGAAGTTTGATGGGAAAATTAGCTTTTCCATTTGGAAGGTTCAGATGGAAGCCGTTCTAACCCAGAACGGTTTGAAACGAGCAATAGCCGGGAAAGACAAGAAGCCGACTACAATGACAGATGAGCAATGGGAAGATCTGGATGACAAGGCACGTTCAACCATTCAATTGTGCCTATCTAAAGCAATTCTACGTGAGGTAGTAAGTGAGAAGACTACGTCAGATTTATGGTCCAAGTTGGATTCGCTTTATATGACCAAAAGTCTGGCAAATACGTTACGCCTGAAGGAGCGGTTGTACACAATCCGTATGGAGGAAGGTACTTCTATCAATTCTCACTTAGATGAATTTAATTCAATTTTATTGGATTTGGAGAATATTGATATTGAGATTGATGATGAGGATCGGGCTGTTTTGTTACTAGTTTCTCTCCCTAAATCATATAAGCATTTCAAAGAAATTATGTTATATGGTAAACGGGAAACCCTTACTTTTAATGATGTTAAGTCAAATCTGTTGTCCAAAGAAAAATTTGACTTAGAAATTAAATCTGAGGAGAAAGGCGAGGGTTTGACTGTTAGGGGTCGTTCACTTGATACAAGGGGAACTAGTAAAAATTCTAGATCTAAGTCCAAAGGTCGTAAGTCCAACAAATCTTGTAAGTACTGTAAGAAGCATGGACATGATGTGTCTGAATGCTTTAAGTTGAAAAATAAACAAGAGAGAGAAAAGAAATCCGCAGAAGCGAGTGTTGTTGCTAGTGATTCAGAGGGTGACGTTTTGTTATCTGTTAGTTCCGGTAGCAAACGGAGCGAAACTGAGTGGATTTTGGATTCTGGTTGTACATTCCACATGTGTCCTCATAGAGATTGGTTCATCTCTCTTGAACCAGTTGATAGTGGAATTGTTTTGATGGGTAATAATACCCAATGTAAGGTTAGTGGAATTGGAAGTGTTCAGATCCGGACTCATGATAACGTTGTTAGGACTCTTACCAATGTTCGGTATATTCCTGACTTAAAACGGAACCTGATATCTTTGGGCACCTTGGAATCTTTGGGGTGTAAGTACATAGCTGAAGGTGGAGTTCTAAAGGTGATAAAAGGCTCTCTTGTTCTCATGAAAGCTTCTCGTTCTGGAAGCTTGTATGTGTTGCATGGCAGTACTGTGACAGGTTCAGCAGCAGTCTCATCATCGGTGGACGACGCAGATCTCACTCAACTATGGCATATGCGTCTGGGGCATATGAGTGAGAAAGGCATGCATATCCTGAGCAAGCAAGGCCTCTTGGGAAATTCAGGTACGGGAAAATTACAATTTTGTGAGCATTGTGTTTTTGGGAAACAAAAGAGGGTTAGTTTCTCTACTGCTACACACCGTACCAAAGATGTATTGGAATATATTCATTCTGATTTATGGGGACCGACTAAGGTCCAATCTCTAGGAGGTTGTAGATATTTTATGTCTATTATTGATGATTTTTCTCGTAAGGTCTGGGTTTATTTCTTGAAACACAAAAATCAAGCATTTTCTACTTTCAAAAATTGGAAAATACTTGTTGAAACTCAGACAGGGAAAAGGGTCAAAAAGCTCAGGACAGATAATGGACTGGAGTTCTGTGAGTCAGAGTTCAATGAGTTCTGTACAATCAATGGAATCGCTAGGCATAAGACTTTGCCTAGTAAACCCCAGCAGAATGGTGTTGCAGAACGTATGAACAGGACTCTACTGGAGAGAGCTCGTTGTATGCTCTCTAATGCTGGGTTGTGGAAACGGCGTGATTTTTGGGCCGAGGCTGTTTCTACTGCATGTTACTTGGTAAATAGATCTCCACACTCTTCTCTTGATTTCAGAATTCCAGAAGAAGTTTGGTCAGGTAATCCTGTTGATTACTCTATCTTAAGAGTTTTTGGATGTCATGCATATGCTCATTCCAGTACAGGTAAATTAAACCCGAGAGCTATCAAATGCATTTTTCTTGGTTATGCTTCTGAGTCAAAAGGGTATCGTCTATGGTCTCCTGATTTTCAAAAGATCATTTTGAGTCGAGATATCACTTTTGATGAAAATGCATTACTTTCTTCTGGAAAAGATTCTATTGTACCCAGTACAGGTGATAAGCAGGGTACTGGAGAGAAGGTGGAGTTCAATTTTAGGCCTAATGACAATATTACTATTGTCAATGATGATGCATCTACTAGTACCGCACCTCTTGTCGAGCCACAACGGGAGTATTCTATTGCTCAAGATCGACCTAGGAGGATAATTACAAAACCTGCTAGGTATGATGATGAAACCCACTTGGTTGCTTATGCACTTTCAGTTGCACAGGAGGTTGATGGTGATCCATCTTGCTATTCCGAGGCTATTTCCTGTGCCAACTCGTCCAAGTGGTTGGTTGCTATGCAAGAGGAGATTGAAAGTCTTCACAAGAATGAGACATGGGAGCTGGTAGAGTTGCCTAAAGGTAAACGTCCATTGAGTTGCAAGTGGATTTACAAGATGAAAGAAGGCATCCCTAGGGTTGAGAAAGCAAGGTGGAAAGCACGGTTGGTTGTTCGAGGTTTCGATCAACGTGAAGGTATTGACTTTAATGAGATTTTTTCTCCAGTTGTTCGTCATACCTCTATACGTGTATTACTTGCTTTTGTTGCTCTGTTTGATTTGGAGTTGGAGCAACTTGATGTAAAGACTGCATTCCTACATGGAGAACTTGATGAGGAACTTTACATGTATCAACCTGAGGGGTTTGAAGTTCCTGGAAAGGAACATTGTGTCTGTCGCCTGAAGAAATCACTTTATGGGTTGAAGCAAGCTCCAAGGCAATGGTATAAGCGGTTTGATGCTTTTATGTTAGGGCAAGGTTTCTCAAGAAGCCAATATGACAGCTGTGTCTATTTTAAAGAATTTTCTAATGGGTCTTTTATCTATCTATTACTTTATGTTGATGATATGCTCATTGCTTCTCTTGACATGTCTCTTGTTAATAAGTTGAAGTCTCAACTAAGCAATGAGTTTGAGATGAAAGACCTTGGTGCAGCAAAGAAGATTCTTGGCATGGAGATACACAGGGATCGTCAAGCTGGGAAACTTTTTTTATCCCAGAAAAAGTATGTTGATAAGGTGCTTGATCGATTTAATATGTCAAATTGTAAACCTGTGCCTACTCCATTTGGTGCACACTTTAAGCTGTCTTCTGAATTATGCCCTAAGTCAGAAGCTGATGTGGCGTATATGAAAAAGGTTCCTTACTCAAGTGCTGTTGGAAGTCTTATGTATGCTATGGTATGCACTAGACCTGATATGGCTTATGCTGTAAGTGTTGTGAGCCGATATATGCATAACCCTGGTAAGGAACATTGGAATGCCGTTAAATGGATTTTACGGTATTTGAAGGGTACATCTTCTTTGGGCTTGGTTTTTGATAAGAATTCTTCTGTATCTACTAACATTATGGGCTTTGTGGATTCTGATTATGGTGGTGATCTTGACAGACGCCGGTCGCTTTCTAGTTATATTTTCACTCTCTGTAATTGTGCTATCAGTTGGAAAGCTACGCTTCAGTCTATTGCTGCTCTATCCACAACTGAAGCGGAATATATTGCAGCAACAGAGGGTGTCAAAGAAGCTACTTGGCTACGAGGTTTGGTTATGGAACTTGGTGTTTCACAGGGTCAGACTACTGTGTTTTCTGATAGTCAGAGTGCTATTCATCTCACCAAGAATGATACATATCACGCCAAAACCAAACACATTGATGTCAGATACCATTTCATCCGCGACGTTGTAGCTGCAAGAGATATCATTGTTCAGAAAGTTGACACTTTGGAGAACCCAGCGGACATGCTTACCAAGCCACTACCTATTGCTAAATTCAAACATTGCTTGAATTTAGTTGGTTGTTCTAGTTGTTAAATTTCTGGTGGATTTGTCCAAGGTGGAGATTGTTAACAATAACATGTGGCCAAATCATTTGCCTTACAACACAACTCACCACATTCCTCAGCACATGGGTCTTCACATGGCTACCCAGATTATTGCCCATACTCCACATGGTTTCCAACTCACACAATCACAAGGACACCCATTTCTAAGTATATATTCCACCATCAGATGCCCTCTTCTGCAACTATAAATAGGGCTCTCCTTTGCAAGAACAAATCATCCCCAACATATCAATTCTCTCTTCTTTCTCTCTAGTTCATTCTCACGTAGGATTTCTTTCATTTGCTAGCTTTCTTTAATTTCCAATTTAAGCTTAGCAATTTATATATTGTAATATTTCCTTTACAATAATTATAGAGAGTTATATTTCCAATCTCCCCAAAATTAATATTCCATTATTTGTCATTTTATATTTCTCCCATATTATTACTTCCTACAATAATTCTCAATTCGCGATCACCGTACCCGCTTCCGCAGTGCTTGTTAATTCATTCCCTAACATTCTGAGAACAACATGCACCAATTGGTTCAATATGGGAGTGTATACATGAAATGAAATGTAATACTATAAGATGAATGTATTGTATATCATGAAGTGAAAATTCTGGAGAATTTAAGATTCTAAAGGCATGATGATAAGCAAACGTTTAAGAAATCATGGCTTCTTTGGGAGCTCTGGCTTGGGAAATGCAGGCAACTTAGGTTTTGGAATCTCCGGCACTTGGGAAATCTCCGGTATTTGAGGTTTGGGGATTTCAGGCATTTTAGGCTTTGGAATTTCCGGCACCTGAGGCTTTGGAATCTCCGGTACTTGAGGCTTGGGGATTTCAGGCATCTTGGGCTTTGGAATTTCCGGCATTTGAGGTTTTGGAATCTCCGGTACTTGAGGTTTGGGAATTTCAGGCATCTTGGGCTTTGGAATTTCCGGCTCCTGAAGCTTTGGAATCTCTGGTACTTGAGATTTGGGGATTTCAGGCAGCTTGACCTTTGGAATTTCTGGGATCTCAGGCTTTGGTAATGTTGGGATTTCAGGCTTAGGAAGTTCCGGCGAGGTTGTCTCCAGAAGGTGTCTGGCCTCGGTTTGAATGGTGCCGATCGCCACCGTTGACAGAGTGATCAAGAAAAGCAAGAAAAAGGATGGGTTGGTATGATGAGCCATTCTTAGCTTGGTGGTGAAGATATATGTTTCTATTTCAGCTTGAATTGGATTGTTATGTTCTGGGATTGTATCTTTGCAAGTTTATATAGAAGTGGGATGTGGAGAACATGAAGAAGAAGTTGGTAGGTAGAAAAATGTGTTAGTTCAACTTCTCAACAACAATAATCTAAAACAGCTAGCCCATCCAGGTCTTCAATTCTTTGAGCTTTGAAAAACGTAGCATCCAGGCCAACTACATTTTCTTTGTTGGAACAAAACTTTTCCAAACCCTTGGCTTCTTCATCACACCTAATACAATTTTACTAGACTATTAACTTAATAATTATAAAATTACAAGTTCCACGCCCAATGTGAACGGACCTTCTTGATTTTAGCTTATTAGTTATGGTTGAATTTTCCTTATCATTCAAATTTAAATATATACATATATATTTTTCAACTTATTCAAGAATATAATATTTGAGTGAGTGAAATATTATATTATTCTCCCTAAAATGTTAGGAGTTTGGTTATTACTGGCCTGATAGGCATGCTGGTATGTTTAAGGTGGTGGAACTAACTCAGTTATTTAATTTGGATATTATCATATGCATATATACAAATTAAAGTAATTAATTAAGCAGTTTTTAATTAAAAGAAGCATGCAGTAGTACAGTACAGTGTCTTCATAATTTCATACATGGGCGCATAGAGATGTTTAAAAGTAAAAGCAGGAGAAAATTAAAGATTAGACACAATCCGGGCAGCAAGCTAAGATATAGAAGCGAATTGAAGGTGAAAACTGGTCCTTATTTATGGCTTCCGAGAAGCTTTGGATGCTGCAAGTGATGGGTTTGGAAATGTAGGAATGGATGGAAACTGAGGAATCGACGGCAGCGAAGGCAACGATGGGAGCTGTGGAATGGGCAGAGAAGGCAACTCCGGCAGCGGTAAAGTCGGCAACTGCGGCTGCGGCAGTGACGGCAACGTGGGCTGAGGAAGAGAAGGAAAATGGGGCAATTCTACGGGGTGTTGAGGCTCTGAAAGATCAGGCTCATTATCCGGAAGGTCGTCGTCGGCCTGGGTGGCTTCCAGGAGATTACGAGCTTCCACCGACGCCATTACGATCATCATCATCAGAACCGGCAGACAAACTGACAGTTTGCGTTTGTGGTGTGCCATTTTTTCTAGCATAAAATTTCTCCGGGCTAGTGTTTTCTTCTTTTCTCCTCGCCCTGTGACCCTAGCCGGTAAAGGACCACAAGGAGTAGTTGTGATGATGATTTATGATTGAGTGAATACAGGGTTTTATAGATGACAATGGTAATCCAAATCTTGGAAGTTGGCAGCTAGGAAGATGTTTTTGTTGTCTGTCGGAGTCCCATCTAACTCAAGAATAATGAGGAAACCATAAACCTTAATTAGCAATTTAGCATGCTAGCTAGTGAACAGTCAATGGTTTTCTGGCCTATCACTGTTACTATACTATTGTCTTAACAACATCCTTGTTTTCTCTCCTATCCTCCCTTGAAATCAACCATATATACATGCATGTTTTCACAAGTTTTAATTTCTTTATTTGGTAAATAGAAATTCGCAATCACTATTCCAGAATATACATCATATCCGATAAATCTAATTTTATACATCGTAATGATCCTAACAACAAACTTGTAACATTGTTGTTACCCAGTCAACTACTCCCACTAATTTGGATGGGTTGTCCTTAAGAAATTACATATTAATTTTCCTCAAGTTAGGTTTTTTGTTACCAACACTCTATCTATATATATGTCCCCAATGAGACAATGACCGAGAAATTCAAACAAAAAAAATAAAATCAATATACAGCTCTCACCAAAATTGAACTTGAAACTTTGTACCACACATATACCAAGTCATTTGACAAAATTTTTTTTTTTTTAAATCTAGTGATACATTTTGTTGTGTTTATTATATATAGTGGTAAAATTTAACCAGAAAACAGAGAAGATGTAAAATTAGAAGAATATGAAGATGTAAGTGGCTTGCCGTTTATTCAAATATTATTATATAGAGGAGGCATACAATGATACAAACTAGCAACACAGTAATACATACTCCGTATATACATTTCATAAAAATGTAGTATAGCAGAGAGATCCTTATTTAAAACAAAGGGAAATTAGAAAATACTAAACATTTGAAACGAACCGGGCCGGCAAGCCAAGAAGATAGTGCCTATTATGCTATTATTGGAGGCTCTACAATCTCTTCTGCTATCGACTGAACAGGTCCAAGAGGAATTATGCCATCCATGGAGATCGGCGGTGGAACCACATCCGGAAAAACTTCCGGGAGCGGCGGAAGCTCGTCCACTAGAGGCGGCGGCGCAGGAAGTGTGTCCGGCGTGTCGGCGACTTGAAAGAGACTGCGGGCGGCTTCTGCCGTCATTGCGCTGCCGGCGATTGACGCCATTATGATGAGCAGAATTGGCAGAAAAGGCAAGAATGCTGCGGTTTTCTGGTGCGCCGCCATTTTTGGGATGATGATCGATCAGTTATAGGGCTGAGGAAGATGGATGTGTGTGTTGATTTGTGATGATATATGAGTTGGTGAATGCATGCATTCATGGGTTTTTATAGAGATTGAGGAAGCCATGTTAGCCACTGTACGAGCCACGAGAGTTAATTATGTTAGGGTTGCCTAATTTTGGGCATCTCCTAATTAATTAAAAGGGAGAAATTTTGCTTGATTTATTGGAAAACGCAATAACTAGCCCGACCCACCGTTCGACACATGTAATTATGTACGGCACGTGCCAACCCTAAGACTGAGCTTCTTCGTAACTTCCACTTATTATGTCATGACCGGCCCTAAGAATCTAAGATCAAGAATTGACATCACTTCACTTCCTTGAATAGAGTAGCTTTTGATTAACTTCGGATCAGTTGGAAAGGTTGAATCCTCAACCGCAAAGACCCCTACACTCCGGTCAGACAAAGTATTATGTACATTATGGTAACTTAACTAAACATGCTAGACTTTTGTTCACTGTCCACAAGAAGCTCGGTCATCCTCACTTTAAAAGGTTGCTCCTACACTACCGCAGGTGAGACTTGATCTTTGGTCTTTACATTCTCTAAAGTTCAACATAACCTATCAACGCGCTTATTATGTGGTGAGACTTGATCTCTGGTCTTTTCTCTCAAACTTCACTACTGTGACCAGTTAAGTTGCTCATGCGAGCTCTCTTGATTACATTCTTGAAGTTATGCCTAGCCAACATGACCTATCAACGCAACCAACTCTTAATGTTGTGAATCATGGTCCATACAACTGTGTATGTGAACCATAAAATATATTATTTATATGCACATGATACATTATGTTCTATGTATAAACTAAGGTACATTATTTTTTATACGTAATGGTTGAACCCACTCCCTTCAACATGGGAGTGTAAACGGAATGCCACTAGACCACAAGGTCTTTGGCAGTCAAATAGGAGTTGTTCTCTACTATTGCTGCATATTAAGGTCTTAAGGAACAAGGGACCGTCCTCAAAGCTTGATAAGGTCCAAACAAAATTAAGAAGAGTTTGAAGTAAAAGTTATTTAGAGTGGAGTTGTTTGTCCGTCAAGTTGGCCTAGAGGAGGTGACCTAGGAAAGGTTATCTGTGTTTGATAAGGTTTTAAGTGAAACCATCCAATGATGATAAAACACTACGTGGTGCCAAGAGGAGTTAGAGTGTGAACGGTTTAAAGTGTGATGCAACAAATATTGACTTTTCAAGGGGTGGACAATAATTAAATCACACATCAGATTAGTTTTTCAAGAGATTGTTGAGTGATATTTAATTTGATATCAAACTTCTACTCATGGGCCAGCTTTTCTGGAACTAAAGTATCATCACCATGTGCTCTCATAAGCATATATATATATATATATATATATATATATATATATATATATATATATATATATATATATATGTATGTTGTTTCTTTGTCGGATCATAGGGATTCATTCCTCCTATCTTTATTTTAGATTTTGTTAACTCAATGAAGTTATGTTTTGCTCTAACAAAAAATGAAAGTCTTGTTCCACCTAATGTTTCTTGAATTGAACCAAACCATATAGTAAAATGATAGAATGCATGGTAGATATGAAGATGTAGATATAATAAGTGGCTCGCCGTTTATTCCTAATATTAAAACGTGCGTACAGTAGGGACTACAGATGGGCACACAAAGTAAAAGCCAAATATTATATATATGCATCATACTAGTATACCAGAGAGATACTCAAGCAAAGGGATCGGCGGAGATCATAATATATAGTGAGTATTTGACACGATATGGGCGGGCCGGCAAGCCATAGAGCTTTAGCTCAAGTGTGATCCTCCATCGTTTATGGTAGTGCCGGAGGCACTAATGGCAGCGGTGGAAGAGTCACTGGAGGAAGAGTAACTGGAGGCACTGGAGGAAGAGTAACCGGAGGCACCAGAGGAAGAGTAACTGGAGGCACCGGAGGAAGAGTCACCGGAGGCACCGGAGGAAGAGTCACTGGAGGCACTAATGGAAGAGTCACTGGAGGAATAGGAATAGTCACCGGAGGCAGTGATGGCAGCGGCGGGATGGTCAACGGAGGCAGTGATGGCAGCGGCGGGATGGTCACCGGAGGCAATGATGGCAGTGGCGGAACGCTCACCGGAGGCACTAATGGCAGCGGCGGAAGATTCAGTGGAGGAAGACGTGGCAGTGGAGGCACAAGTGGAAGATTGAATGGAGGAAGACGTGGCAGTGGAGGCACAAATGGAAGATTCAGTGGAGGAAAAGTCACTACTTGAGACACTGATGGCAACGGAGGAGGAGGAGGGACGTTCACCGGAGGCACTGATGGCAGCGGCGGGGGTGTATTCAGAGGGCTGTGGTTTAACAGACTACGCCGAGCTTCTGCCACCCCGATGCCGCCGGCGACAGACGCCATTAGCATCACCAGAATTGGCAGTAAACGCGGGAACGGCACAGTTTCTTGGTGCGCCATGTTTGGAATATAATGATCGAGTTGTAGTGGTGAATATATTGCATGCATGCATGCCTTTTATAGATGTTGATGACAAGAAGAATCCATGAGAAATTCATTCATTTTGCAATTTGCATGATTAATAATTCAGTTTGTACTGGTTCGACCGACATATATGGTTAAATCAACATCTAATTAAATCCTATTTTTATAGTAAATTAATATATAAATGCATCATATATGTTAAGTGGGGATATTATTTACTTTTTGTGTAACGAATACTACTAATAAATTTATTTAACTTGATAATGAAATAAATTTGACTAATTACAGTCTTACTTCGGTGTTGTTTCAATTCACCCAAAAAAAAGAAGGAAAAAGAATATTAATACTTAAAATGGACATTCCAGCACATTATAATTCTTAATTGTGAAAAAGAGTCAATTAGACCCCTAAATTTTTAAAAAGTGCAATTAAATCTTCAAGCACATTAAATTGAGGTAATGAAGCCCAAAATCGGGTAAATGACCTGTTATTACATGTCATTTGTATCAGTTCGGCTATCAGCAGAAGGCGACCTTTTGGTCGCTGATGATGTTATCCAGCGATTTTTTACCGGTAACCTGTTGGTTACCGGTATAAATTTGATTTATTTAATCAAAAACAACATGTTTGAGAGTTTAATTGCACCTATTAAAAGTTTAAGCGCCTAATTAACTTTTGGTGTAAAGTTTAGGGGCCTATTTGACCATTTTTCCTTCTTAATTTGGTTATCAACTATCAATTAATTCATTAAAAATGATTTTTAATATAAATTTTAATATTTAATTTGTTCTAAAATGGCTAGTTGAGTGGGTGGAACATGACTCCATACTTAATGGTCATGATCATTATTCCACGGACAATGGTTCACATATTTATGTGAACCATAAATAAAAAATATATATTTAATATATTTAAAGTACATTATTTGTATACGTAAAATATATGTTTTTTTTATATATTATCAAATAATGTACTTTTAGTATATTAAAATGTATATTTTATTCCTGATCCACACAATAATTTGTCATCACAATTTCAAAATTTACCAACACCCTCCCAGTCGCCCATCTCACACGACCTTCCTAGTACGATTTATCTCTTTTCTGTGATTTATTGTTTGCTATTATACATGAGCATGGTTTATCTAATGCACATTGATGGTAAATATGTTACTGGATAATATTTGAAAAGAAATAAAAGTACTGCCCAGTTCCGGACGCAAATAGTTCGGACGCAGCTGGTAACTATCTACGTCCGGGGCAACTCCGGACGCAGATAGTCCATGGGCATCTGCGTCCACGGCATATGCGTCCGGAGTACTCCGGACGCAAATAGTCCAAAACTCTGGACGTAAATGTCTGTTTCTGTACTAGTGCATTGTATTGTTTAGGGTGTTGAGTACAAGAATTAGAGCATGTCATTGCCTAATGAAAGGCCGGTTTCCTACTTGTATTATTGCCTGCAATATCTCTCTGCTCAAGTAACAATTTCCATTTATAGTAATGAAGAGTCGAGCCTACATCGAGTGTGGTCGTCTTCGCCATAATTGCTTCCTCTTGAATAGGTTGGCGGAGTAAAGTCTTCACCATAATTGTTTCATCTTGAATAAGTCGATAGAGTAAATGTTTCCGTTACGTGGCCTTTGGTTTCTTCCGGTGGTTCTGAGTCAGATGCTTGCCCAATTATCCTGCTATCACACAATCAAGTAGTGGTGTAAATTTTATTTAAAACAAAAAAAAAACAAAACAAAACAAAACAAAACAAAACCAAAAAAAAAAAAAAAAAAAAAAAAAAAAAAA